>NW_017731688.1:1688892-1692264 GCF_001890085.2 Hipposideros armiger
AAAATATTATCTTCTAAGAGTTTTATAGTTTTGTGTTTTACATTTAGGTCTGTGATCCACTTTTAATTACTTTCTGTGAAGGTTGTAAGATCTGTATACAGAGTCTTTATTTTTTTTTTTATTTTTTGCTTGTGGATGTGCAATTGTTCCAGCACCGTTTAATGACCTCTTTTTAGTGTTAAATTCTGATTGATTTTAAAGAACGTTCCCTTAGAAAATTAGAGAAAGAAATATCAGGTCAAGTTTAAGGAATCACTTTTGGATGGCTTAATAAGTTAAGAATTTATTTTTCCTCATATAAAAGAGTTCCAGAGGTAGGCAGTTCAGTGTCCTTGTAACTAATAGCCTGTCATACCAGACTTCTTCAGTCTTTCTGCTCCTCATCCCTTAATTCATGGTTTCTAGCCTTGGACTTTCCTGATTTCTATTCTTGGTTTATATCTCTATTGGTTTCTCCTCTTATCAAGTAGCATAAAATTGCTATTTTTTTTCCAGGCAGGAGAAATAAGAAAGAGAATAAGGGCATCTGCCAGATAAATAATCAATCTCCTTAAGAAAACTTTCCTAGTAATTATACCTTAAGACTTTAGCTTACATCTCTACATCTCATTTGGTATGCTTTTCTGCAAGCGCAGCTTAAAAGTTTAGGTTTTTCGCTGGAAACATTACTACACTAATCATACAGGACTAAGGGAGGGGAAAACGAATTTGGGCGGCAACTTGCCATCTCTGCCAAAAGCTTCATCTACGCCACCGTTTCTGCTTTTTTTCATTTACCCCATGTGGAAGGGGGACAAGATATGGGTCTGTGAGATACCACAGGTGTGTTTTCATAAATTATCTTGTCTGGACTGTAGGTACAGAACTTTTCTAAGCGATACCCATGCTATTATATACTGGAATAAGTTATCCCAGGGTCATCAAATGGGACTTGAGCAGAGGGAAATGTTTCCCTAGGTGATCTTGCTCGTCTCATTATCCCTGGCACCCAGCAGAGCTCTGGCCATGTAGGTAATAGTATTAGTTTTCTATTGCTGCTGTAACAAATGACCTCAAATTCAGTGGCTTAAAACAACCCCAGTTTACTAGCTTACCACTCTATGGGATAGAAGCCTCACACAGGTCTCATGGGCTAAAGTGGAGATGTTGGCAGGGCTTCATACCCCTCCGGAGGCTCCAGGGGAGAATCTGCCCTAATCTTTTCCACCTTCCGGATGCTGTTTACATTCCTTGGCTCAAAGCCTCCCTCCTTCATTTTCAAAGCCAGCAACATTAAGTTTCTATGGCTATTCTTTCATAGCCACATCTCCCTCTGACTCCAACTCTCGTGCCTCCCTCCTCCACTGTTAAAGGTCCTGGTGATTACATTCAGTCCATCCGAACAATCCAGGAGAACCTTCATGTTTTAAGGTCAGCTGTTTGTCAACCTTAATTCCGTTTGCCACATAAAATGACAAATTTATAGGTTCCAGGAATTAAGAAGTGGATATCTTGAGGGGGGGGAGGGTGTCATTATTTTCTTTACCGCAGTGATGCTTGATACATTTCTATTAATAAGTAATAATTATAAAGAGTTAATATACTGTGTTTCATTTTATCCGTCAACAACTCTATGAAGTGGGGAAACTGGTGTTCAGAAACTTGGGCTAACTTGCACAAAATCACAAGACCAGGATTTTGCCCATATCTGTATGACATAAAAACCCATGTTTGCAAACATTGTGCTATGCCCTGCATCACTCTAATGAGTGAATGCACGAAGTGTGTTGCAAACCTGATCCTATGACAGGGTCCCATGGTTTTGCATGAAGGCTTGTACTATTATAAATCAAGCTAACCATATTTTAGAGTCTCAGTCTAGGCTGGTGACCTTTAAAATGTCTGGTTGGGAAGTGAAATAAAAAATTTATTTTGTTTTATGATTTAGAACTTTTCTCATTCTCTGCAGTCTGTGAAGCCCCAAACTTGTATAGGACCTGCCGACGAGAATTATTTGCCTTTTCATCTGGGCTTAGCCACACTATATAGACTTGGTAGTTATACTTTAATTAATGTCCTTTCCCCTTGCTTTTTTCTTTTAAAGCATTGTTATTCCTATGAACTAGAGGGAGGTCAGATATTTTCAGCAGTCAACTATATTTGAATACATTTTGTACCATAAAGAAAGCACACTAACCAGGAATGGTATGAGTGTTTCTGAATATATTTTCATTTACCTCATCCTCATTTAATTTAGCATTCGCATAATGCAAACAGTTATGCTCAATGTAGGTTGAAAATATTTAAGGTTGTGAAAACCTTTGGCAGTTTCTTATTATAACTGAATACTAAAGTACAATATTGGAGAAGTTTATATTTTCAATCTCTTTCATGACACATTATATTTTGAACTGCTAAGATGTACATGAAAACCATTTATTTTTATGAGTATTCACTAAGAATCCATATTATATTTGAATATGGAAGTCTAATGAAACTGTTGAATGAAGTTTGAGTTTAGGAAGATTGAACCATGAGCTTCAAAAGGGGAAAACAAATGAAAGTGTCACACTACAGACGTGGTCCTTAGCAACAAAATATTTTATGTATTAGGTTCTGATGTTTTATTTTATTTTTAATTTATTATTATTATTATTGGTTCTGGTGTTTTATTGATATGGTAAATCATTTTATTGAATAATTAAAATGGCCATCTATGAAAAATTGTTACCAATATTTGTGGGTTCAAGTAATGTTTTGTTTGGGGTATACTGAAATCATTCTTCTAGGTACTGGTTTCATTTAAGCCTCAAATCCTCTTTCCTTACAAAACATTTAGAATGCTCCATGATTGTTCTGAGAAATTTTATAAAGAATGAATGAATTAGGAAGGTCTTCTGATTAAACTAATATCATATAATGATCATCTTTTTATGTGATAACTTTCTATGAATAAATGTTAAAGGTTCATTAGTGTGGTTTTGGAGGCTCATTTGTTTTACAGATAGAGAAGAAAGACCCAAGTATAATTAAGTTAGATTTGTTTTCTTCAGGATTCTAGAACATCTAGAAATGTATATTAATATTTTGAACTTCAATATTTACAATATGTATACAGAAGAAAATTGTAGGCTTCAGTTTGATTCTCGTCACTTTTTATGTGGTGATGCATACATGTAGGGCAAGAAGGGATAGGAAAAGGAGACAAATGGAAGAGAGTTTATTATTAACCATTTTTCACTACAACAATTCTCAGCAAAGTTACCAGATAGTGGCAGTGTTACATTTTCCCTATTAACAATACTTTTCTTTTTGACATTTGGCTAGAATACTCAAGTGATATTAACACAATAGTCTCATGATACACTCAACAGTCAGTTTTTAAAATATTAT
>NW_017731688.1:1698504-1704805 GCF_001890085.2 Hipposideros armiger
TGTCACTGGCCCTCATATGTGGAATCCGAACCGGGGCCCTCTGGCATCCCAAGCCAGTTCTTAACCATCGCGCCACTCGGCCGGCCCTCTACTGTGTTCTTATAACATACATTTCACCATAGTCTTTAGAGTACCACATTCATTTTGTCTCATCAATTTTTCTCAAGTGTCAAATGCAGTGCCCAAGATAATGTAGGTCCTTGAATATTTGTTGCACTACTAAATGTGCTCTAATAATTAAAATGCCAATTACTTAAAAAAGGGGTGTGATTCAGTATCCACAATGTACTGAATCCTTTCCAGATCTAGTAATTTTCGGTCTGGATCATTGTTGTTTTTGTACAGGAACACATATATTCCTCTTTTATCCATCAGATTTGGTAGTGACTTGCATGTAAATATCTTGCTGGTAGTGACTTGCTAATAAATGTTTGTTGACTTGATTCTTTTAGGATATTTGTATATATGTTATTCATGTAATGAGACCTGTGGAGAGAGGAATATATTTCTAGCATAACATTAGAGCTAATTTACATAGTCATTATGGTTGTGCTTATTGATTTCCATCTTTTAGAATCAATCTAATAAGAAGCAGAAAAAATATGTGTCAGCGTTAATGTGCTTACATTACAAAGTGTGTTCAAGAGCTCCTGTGGAAAGTCATTGTAATGATAAATATGTGTTTAGTATGTCATTTATAGTTCATGGTTAACCAATACAAAAGCTAAAAATAACAATATTAATATCCAACCTTGGGAAGAGGTGAAGGGGAGGAGGGAGCAGAGTAAATGAACTTAATTCTTCCATTTCATAATGATGGCAGTCAATAGATATTATCTAAAGTTAATAAGTCAGGATAATAAAAAGAAACAAACTTCTTACTTAGACTTACAGACATAACCACCCAAAGACCTAGAAACAGAAATGGCTCAGATGTTATCCTTGGAGAATGGATCTGCAGGAGGGGAGCAGTTGCAGGAGAGATTGCTGCTTTTCATCGTAGATCTTTGGTACTAACAGGGCAAAAATCTAGAAGAAAAAGTTATATAGAATTCTACTTTATGATCAACTTTCTTAAAGCTATTTTTGAGATCTGTACATTTTCCCCTTGCTTCTGGCTCTTCCTCAATATCTTACTATGAACTGATTTAATGATTTTTAAAAAAACACATATTGAATTGCCGTGACAGAAAATATTTAGGCCTTCACTGTAGAACACTGTTATGGGTGGAAATATGGACCCCTATAAAGCTGGCATTCACATACTATGTTAGCATTTAGAATTTCTGTACAAACAGAAAAGCCTTAATACTTCCCAAAGTAGCACTCTGAAACCTATTTAGTAGTTCATTATGTTTCCTTCCAAGGGAATAGTATATATTCTTCATTATTACTGCTCTGTTCAGACACAACAACATAGTTTAACACTTTAAAACAGTCACATTTGTGAATAGATATTTATGAGAATGCTGATTATTTATTGAAATTAAGAGTTTCAGAGGCTCAGGAGTCTAGGTTAAATGAGGTCAGTTTATGCTATCAGGCCCCAGAAGATTTAGAGGAGCTAGTGGCTATTTAAAAAAAAAAAATGTTATCGGGCCGGCCGAGTGGCTCAATTGGTTAAGCATTTGCTTAAGAGCGTAAGCTCTGAGCAACAGGGTTGCTGATTTGATTCCTACATGGGCCAGTGAGCTTCGCCTGAGCTGTACCCAAGCTGAGCTGCCACTGAGCTGCCAACAGGTGGTAGGATGGGTCAGCTGGTGAGAGCACATGCTCCTAATCACAAGATTGCCTGTTCAATGGTGGGCTACACCTACCCGCAGCTGGGACTGAACTTGGCACCTTGAGCTGAGCTGCCACCTGGGTGGCTCAGTGGATAGAGGGCATGTTCTTAACAGCAAGGTTGCCGGTTCAACTCCTGCATGAAAAAAAAAATTGTTATTAGTAGTCTTTATTTTTTAGAATAGTTTTAGATTCATAGAAAAATTGAGTAGAAGTGACTTCTGGTTTTTGTTTCCACATATAAGGAGCTTGGAATTTGCTACTCCTTCCTAACACCAAGTAAAAATCTGAACAGATTGAACAATCAAGAACTCTCCTAGGAATCCTAAGAGAGATGAGGACACAGGTTCCACCAGTGCTCCAGGACTGGAGACAGACAGGCTAATACTAGGAGTCATGCCTGACCCGGGCAGAGACTCATAGTAGGAGATGGCCATGAGTACCAGTGCTGGGTACGAAAACCTGAACTATAATTGATGAATTGCTGAAAGCTCAGTGTGAGCAAGTCTGAGAGTTAAAAACTCCAGGGCACCCCAGTCATAAGGGGGCCCCACATTTTTATGAGTTGTACTTCAAGGAGTACTACCAAGTTCTCACAGCAAATATTGGGGAAAAAAATCTTCTTGGTATCTTTTCATGACTTTATAGATCATTTCTTATTAGCACTGAGTAATATTACATTGTCTGAATGTACTACAGTTTATTTTTCCATTAATCTACTTACTGAAGGATATCTTGGTTGCTTTCAAGTTTTGGCAATTGTGAATAAAGCTGCTATAAACATCCGTGGGCAGTTTTTGTGTAGACATACGTTTTCAACTCCTTTGGATAAATACCAAGGAACACAATTGCTGGGTGGTGCAGTAAAAGTCTGTTTAGTTTTGTAAGAAACTTCCAATCTGTCTTCCAAAGGCTGTACCATTTTTCATTTCCACCACCAACGAATGAGACCTTCTCCTGCTCCACATCCTTGCCAGCAGTTGATGTTGACAGTGTTCTGGTTTTTGGCCATTCCACTTGGTGTGTCGTTGTATCTCATTGGCTGTTTTAGTTGGCATTTCTCTGATGGCAGATGATGTAGAGCATCTTTTCATATGCTTCTTTGCCATCTGTACATCTTCTTTGGTTAGGTGTCTATTAAGGTCTTTGGTCCACTTTTTAAATTGGGTTGTTTTCTTGTTTTGTTTTAAAAGTTCTTTATATATTTTGGATAACAGACCTTTACCAGTTATATATTTTTTGCAAATAGTTTCTGACAGTCTGTAGCTTGTCTTGGTTCTTTTGACAGTGCTTTTGGGTGAGCAAATATCTTTAATTTTAATGAAGTCCAGCTTATGAATAATTTCTTCAATGGATGATGTTCTTGTCTGGGGTTATGTCTAAAAAGGCATTACCATTCCCTGGGTCATCTAGTTTTTTTNACACACACACACACACACACACACACACACACACACTCACACACTCACACACACACACACACTCTTCCCAGCAATATGAACCATGATCACGAGGAGACTTATTTCTAAATGCTATGTTTTTTCTCCAGATAATCTATGGAATTTTAAATAATGTGAATGCTATTGCCTAGATATGGAGGTTAAAAAATCGACATTGGAAAAATATTTCAAAATAAAATTTAAGGATGAGTTGATGATAATAATTATTGAGTCTTGCTTCTCTTGTTGACGGTACTACCTTGTCCTTCTCCCTCCCTGTCTTTGAGGACAATGTCTGCATTTAGACAATGGCTCCTACTCTTCTGGCTCTGCTTTGCTTCAAAATGATTTTTTCTTTAAAGACAGTGGTCTTGGCAGGTAAATCAATTCCCGTAAGTACAGTCTCCTGAAATGAAGGCAGGTTCAGTGTCCTTCCTCTCTGTGGGCAGCACCAGCCAGCATTTTATTATCTTTCCCAAATCATGACACTCAATGAAGTGTGGAACTGATAAGAGATGAATTTACTTTAAGGTCCAAGAGAGAAAACATAACAGAAAATGAGAAGTTTCATCATAAATGCATCAATGAAGTTGCGCAGGGAGACTTGGTGATGGTGAAACTAATGGCCACAGAAATTGCATCTCCCCTTATTCATGACTGACACTCTAATGGAATCTCAGACCGTCTCATCATCCTATCTGTACCAGCTTCATTTTCTCTTTCAGGTGCAAAGCAGTGTTTCTGGTTTGACCCATTGTCCCAAGCTAGGCAGAGAGTTACTTTGGCATTGGCCCAAAGGACAATAGGGAAGTGATTTAGCTAAAATTACGTATTGATCTCCCCTTCAGCCATCATCCTTTCCAGTTAAATTACCCTGCTTTTTCCTGAGGGATGACTGTGAGTTTTCAAAACCTGCTCAACCCAGCTTCTTAGGTGGTCATTTTTCCTCGTACCGTTTTCTGATTTAGATTGTGATACATTTAAATAACTGTTATTTTCACAAAATGAATACCCATTTTAGAGTGTTTTAAGCACAGGTATTAGGTAAAAAAATTTCTAGAAGTAAGACAAATTAAATATTTGATGATATGAACCTTTAGAAAAAATCACTACTATGGGAAAATTGAATATTCTTCTTTCTTATTCTTTTTGCCTAGCATGGTTTCCCTACAATTTTCCATATTGCTGAAAAGTTCTCCTTCTTTATTAATTTTTATTAATTTTTAAGCCTCTTGTGGTTAGAAGCAATGTTTATGCTTGTTTTCGTTTCTTTCTTTCTTTTTTTTTTTTTAACTTCAGATGCATGGACTTGAGTTAACCATACTCCTTGCTTTATGACACACTTTCATTAGTCCATGAAAAGTCTTTCCCTGATTGATGCAGTAAGTGTTCAAGGAATAGTGTTCACCAACTGATGAAAGTCTTACCACTTCAGAAACTTCTTCAATGTAGAACATGAATAAGAGGATTGCAATTGATCAGAACTATTTCCTTTACCACAGACATTAGAGGTTATTGATAGTCCCTTCATGAGTCAAAGCTATATTCTAACATGGAACTACTGTATATTTTTTATATTTTATTTTATAAGAATATGAATGTTAAAGGGCATGTCATTGAATATGACACGACTTTTGCAGTTCTATGATAAATTTACTAACGATGTTAAGTATTACTATAGATAAATGTCTGATCTGGTGAACCCTGTCTTCCTGTTCTAGTCAAGATTTAGGTGTTTGGAATACTTACAATTAGAAGTTGCACCCTTTATAGATTTCTGTCTTAATGAGGTTCAATTCTGTCTGGATTCTACAAGTTGAATAGTTAGTTAATAAATATTATTTAATGGTGTACTTGATGTTTCACTGCTCACTGAGTGGCCAGGCTTGTTCAATCAAGGTTAAAAGGCAGTTAAGCCACCCAGGGAAGAAAACAGTGTAGGACTTGAGGTTGCTGAGGACAGACAACATGCACACCAATCTCAAGTGGTATAGTGTGTACTTATCGCAAAAGGAGAGAGCGAGCTAACATGATCTAGCCCCTTGCAATGTGTGGATCCCCCATGGCCAGTGGATCTGCTCTGCAGCCAGCCAATGCAGGCAATGTGGCTGTACACACCCCACTTTCTGCTGCAGTAGAAGTGCCTTTACCCCTCCCCTGTGGGATCTGAAATACAGAAAGCAGGAGACATATCTGAGGACCATTGATGCATGTGCTTAAGTAGAACAAAAGAATGCACAGTGAATCTGAAAACAGGAAAAGACACTTTCCCAGGAGGTAATAAACCCAGCACAGGCTGTGAGGACTCTGTCTCTTGGTTAAAGAAGTGTTCTAGATTCGAGGCCCATTCTTCTGTGGCTGAGTGGGGGTTGAAAGGCTGTATATACGAGACTGCATTTCCCAACATTTGTTGATGATGATGAAAAAGTTTCTATTGCAAAAGAATTCCATCATGTACACTTTGGAAAAAATTACTCCCTTGTCAGTGCTGTTGACTTTTCTGGCATGCAAGCTTCTATCTACAACAGTGTTTCTTTTATGTTTTTGACTATGACAATAAGTAAGAAATGCCTTTTCCATATTGACCCTTGATGTGTTTGTGTATAACTAAACCAAAGCTTCAGAAACAACACTTTCCATTATTATATATAATGCACTCTAACATTTTTTGGTTTCATTCTATTCTATTATGTTAAGAAAATATCATAACTACCATTGAAAAAATGCTATTCTAGGAAATGAACCATAGAGAAACAATAAAGTTTACAAGAGCATTCAGAGTTTTGAAAAACAATGGAGAAGAGTGAAAAAAGAGCATTTCCCCCTGTGTTCTGGGTTCCACATGGTTGTCTTTCTGTTTATCAAAAGGGCAAAAGCAAGGGCTTTGGGCATGTTGTTTGCTGTGCTCAGGATACTCTCTTCCATGCTATTCTGCTGCTTCTCTCTACACAATTTAGTTTTTATTTCCTTTAAATCTCATCAGAATTGTCAAAATTCCCAAGTTTGTCATGACTCTTCCAAGACTAAATCATGTCCAATTCTACTGTGTTCTTTTTTTTTTTTTTTTTTTTTTTTTTTTT
>NW_017731688.1:1711115-1742732 GCF_001890085.2 Hipposideros armiger
CAATACTTTTCTTTTTGACATTTGGCTAGAATACTCAAGTGATATTAACACAATAGTCTCATGATACACTCAACAGTCAGTTTTTAAAATATTATTATTAGCACATTTAAACTACGAAAATATAGATCCTCATGAGCAGGGTTATGTCTTATTTATCTGTTTATCCACCTGTGTTTATCCTAGTGCCTGATATGTTGGGAGTACTGAATACATGTTTGTTGAATGAAGGAATAAGGAGATTAAATTATAATTTTTTCCTCTTCTAGTTACATAAACTGTTTTATTTATTCTGTTTTTTAATTTAAAAATTTCAATTGCAGTTGACATTCAATATTATTTTATATTTATTTCAGGTGTACATCATCGTGGTTAGATATTTATGTAACTTAAGAATTGATCCCTATGACTAGTCTAATACCCACCTGGCACAATACATAGTTATCACCATATTATTGACTATATTTCCTATGCTTTAATTTACATCCCCATGACTTATTGGGTTGTTGGAAAAGTTATGATGCATTTTTGCATCAAAAAGCATAGAAAAAATATGTCATGACTTGTCCGACAACCCAATATTTTGTAACTACCAATTTGTACTTAATCCCTTCACCTTTTTCACCCTGTCCCCCAACACTCCTCTCACCTAACAACCATCAAAATGTTCTCTGTATCTATGAGTTTGTTTCTGTTTTATTTGTTTGTTTATTTTGTTCTTTAGATTCCATATATAAGCAAAATCACATTGCATCTGTCTTTCTCTGTCTAACATACTCCACTCAGCACAATACCCTCCAGGTCCATCCATGTCACTGCAGATGGCAAGGACCCATTGCCATCCATGTCCGAGCAATATTCCATTGTATATATGTACCACCGCCTCTTTATCAATTCTTCCATCAACAGACATCCAGGCTGCCTCCGCATCTTGGCCTTTGTAAACAATGCTGCGTTGAACATATGGATGCACAGGTCCCCTTGAAGTAATGTTTTGGCTTTCTTTGGGTAAATACTCAGAAGCGATATTATGGGGTTCTTCCTTCTTTTTCTCTTGTTTTAAAGTCTATTTTGTTTGGTATAAGTATCCCTACCAAAGGTTTGCTTTTGGTTTGTTTGTTTCCATTTTCATGAGATACTTTTTCCATCCCTTTACTTTTTGTCTGTGCGTGTGTGTGTCTTTCAATCTGAAGTGAGTTTCTTGTAGGCAGCATATGTAAGGGTTTTGTTTTCTTATCCATTCAGGCACCCTTGTGCTTTTGATTGAAGCATTTAATCCATTTACATTGAAAGTAATTGTTGATACATATGTAGTTATTGCTATTTTATTATTCTTATTTATTTGTTTATTTATTTATTTATTTATTTATTTATTTATTTATTTATTTATTTATTTATTTATTTATTTATTTTTGGTCTTAAAGGAGCCCCTTTAAGATTCCTTGTAATACTGGTTTGGTGGTTATGAGCTCCTTTAGTTTTTTCTTGTCTGGGAAGCTCTTTACCTCTCCTTCCATTCTAAATGATAGCCTTGGTGGGTAGAGTAGACTTGGTTGTAGGTTTTTGCTTTTCATCACTTTGCATATTTTGTGCTAATCCCTTCTGGCTTGCAAAATTTCTTTTGAGAAATCAGCTGATAGTCTTGTGTGTCTTGCTGCTTTTAAGAGTCTTTCTTTGTCTTTAACCTTTGGCATTTTAATTATAATGTGTCTTGGTGTAGGCCTCTTTGGGTTCATCTTTTTTGGGACTTTCTGTGCTGTCTGGGTTGTAGATCTAATATATATATATTCTTCACCAGGCTAGAAAAATTTTCAGTCATTATTTTTTCAAATAGTTTCTCAATTCCTTGCTCTGTCTCTTCTCCTTCTGGTACCCCTATGATGCAAATGTTGCCATGCTTGATGTGGTCCATGAGGTCTCTTAAACTATCCTCATTTTTTTTTTTGATTCTTTTTTATTTTTGCTGTTCCAATTGGATGTTTTCTGCTACCTTGTCTTCCAAATCACTGATTCAGTCCTCTGCTTCATCTAGTCTGCTGGTGATTCCTGCTAGTACATTCTTCATTTCAGTTATTTTATTCTTCTTTTTTGACTGGTTCTTTTTAATGGTTTCCATAAATGGAAAACTTGTCCTTTTTTATGCTTGCTCTCTCTTTGTTGAAGTTCTCACCAAGATCCTTGATCATCATTATAACAATTGTTTTGAACTCTGTATCTGGTAGTTTACTTTCCTCCCTTTCATTCAGTTGTTTTTTTGGAGTTTTCTCCTGTTATTTTATTTGGGATTTATTCCTTTGTTTCCTCATTTTGGTTGCCTCTCTGTGTTTGTTTCTGTGTATTAAGTAGATCTGTTGTGTCTCACAGTTTTGGCTGGGTGACCTTATGTAGTAGGTGTACTATGTGGCCTTGGCATAGTCTTTCTGGTCACCTGCGCCGGGTGGTCTATGTTCCTTTTGTGGGTTGTGTGTGCCCTGCTGTTATAATTGAGCCTTGATTGTTATCCGCATGTCAGTGGTTGGGATTGGCCCTCAGAACGATTGGCAATGGGGTTTGGCTACGCCCCCAGCTTACAGGCTGCTGTGTGGGTGCCTTATCCCATGAAGTAGGATTTGCCCCAGTGGGCTCTGGTGCCTGCTGAGACTGTCCTTTCTGTATGCCACTTGTGGACCTAATTGGGTGGTGCTCTGCTGTGATCTGAAGTCAACCTCTGAGTATGTTGGTTCTGTGACTTCTTGGGTTGTTGGTTCTGTGGTTTCTGGTGCCAGCCCAGGTCACCCAGTGCCTGTGTGCAGCCGGGGACTATCTGGTAAAAGCTACAAAACAATCCACAGTTGTTCACTGCCTGTGCTAATCGTGGAGGAGCATGGGACAGGCCATGTGCAAACTGAGGACGTCTGCCACCAGTTCCAGGCCTGGGGTAGCTCCGCAAAAAGCCAGGATACCCTGAGGCCTGCTGCCAACTGCTGGCTTCATTAAGGCTCAGCCACTGATAAAGCCTGCAGTACACAAGTTGGGTGAGGCAGGGACTCAGGGAGTCACTACAGTGGGAAGAGCTGTGGTCACCAGGTTAATGTAGATTCTGGTTTGATGCCTGCTGAGCCTGGAGCTACTCTGCAAGTCTCAGAGCACACTGAGGCCAGTCACTGCCTACCTGGGGTCTGTCGGACTCTGATAGTTTTCCAGGAAAGAGTGAAGTGCAGGCGGGGCTGTCTGCTTGCTGAGAAAATTGGGGGAGTTTGGTGGGGTGGGTTCCCAGCAGAGCTTACCAGACGAATTCAGATTCAGATTTGCCCATGGGCATTGGGAGAGGGCTCAACACAGGAAGGATGGCTCCCGCCTGCTGGCTGCGTGGGAGGAGGAGTTCACACAGGGAAAATGGCGACTGTCCACCAGCCCTCTCTTTGAAGCTACACACTTTAGTCTGCCCCTTTCTGCCTCTGATGTCCCCTGAGTCACCATCCCTCTGCCAGAGCCTAGGGCAAGTGCCTGTGAGTGAGTGATTCTGTGTGGGCTCTTTAAGAGGAAATTTGGGTTTCCTGTAGCCTTCTGTCCTACCAGATTGGTTGGAATCCCCACTGTTTTTCACAGCCAGATGTTGTCTGGCCTCCCCTTCCTAGCATAATATTCTGGCCTTGGGAGTCTGGTGTGGAGCTGGGGTCCCTCACTCCTCCTGGGGAGAACCTCCTTGGCTGAGGTACCCCTTCTGATTCTCAACCACCACATGGAGGTTTGGGGCCAGTCTATTTTGTGTCTCTGTCCCTCCTACCAGTCTCGATGTGGCTTCTTCTTTATATTCTTAGTTATAAAAGTTCTGTTAAGCTAGGCTTTAAATTGTTCTCCAAGTTGATTGTTCTATAATTTAGTTGTAATTTTAATGTGTGCTCAGAAAAAAAGCAGGCACAGTGTTTATCTACTTTACTATCTTGGATCTCCTTTGTTTTATTTATTCCTGCTGAGCTGTGTTACCTAATTTATAAATTGGGAAACTGGATTAGATTTTCTCTAAGGTCCCTTCTAGTGTCCACATTTTGTATCTCTGAGTCTTTTCTTCATTGGTTGTGGTAGATAATGGGGACTTACTTCCTTCTCCCTCTGTCATTACCTCTGCCTGATGGCAGAGAAGATAGACTCCAGGGTAATAAGGTCTCTTCAGCATGGCAGGTTACTGCTGATCCTAATGGTTGATGACAACAGTGGGAGGTAGATTTTGATGGATAGCAAAGGCTTCTAACAGCTCCCACTCTCTTATTTCCATGATGTTTAGGATGATCAACATAACATTCTAAGCACTTTATTTTTTCCTGCTGAGCTTTCTAGAGGTGGTAGAATGCTGAATGGCTTTTTCAACATTTGTTTTGTCAGAGGGATTTATTCTCAGCTACCTAGAGCTGCTTTAGAACTACCATGGTCTCTCTCCTGCTGTGTCCTGAGCCTTCAGGCTCACTAGCTTGCGTGTAGGGTTATCATAGGTTCTAGCTTGCCTGGGGCAGTTTCGGTCAATACCTGCTGCCTGGTGTAATGGTTAATGGTGCCCCTTTACTCTCCGAAGTGTCTTGGTTTGGACAGTTAATTATTGGGTTACCTATTGACTTGGCCCTTTTGCTCCTGAAGGGTTCTTCTCCTTGTACTGAGGTGTATTCATTTCTGGCAGTGCTGAGTTTTAGGTATTGGCAACAGTTTCACAGTCTTGCTTCAGCACCTCTTGTGAGACCTCTGGCATAGAGGTGAACTGAGTTTACTTACTTTCCCAAGTTTCTCAGAAAAAAAGTCAGTTGTATTTTTCTTGGTTAAAAATTTGGCCCCTTTCCAAAGCTACTAAGATAGAGCAAAATAATAATAATAGTAATAAAAATCATGTAGATACTTTTTTTTTAATTTTTGAAAAAGGTTACCAGGTTCTAAATACGAAAGAGTATCAGTATGATATAAAGGAGAGCATTATAAATACTTCAGATCCTTTTATCTTCTTGGAACCATCTTCTTCATGCATTTCCAAGTGTGCTTCCTTCATGGTGTGACTTCTACAGCCCTCCAGTTCAAGGCTATTATGCTCAGCATGCTCCTGGGATGCAGAGATAAGGAAGAAACTCAAGTCTGTGATGGGAGGTTATATCAAGTACACACATAATGAATTTGAAAAGGAAAGAGTGCAGTCTTCCCAAGGGACTTGGAATTGGAGTTAGGCTTTGAAGGTTGGGCAGGATTTCTGCAGGTAGAGATGGGGGCACAATGTTAGGAGGAAGAGTGCTGTCTTATAGTGGACTTGCCCAATTTAAGTGAGAAGAGAGGAAAGTGAGAGATAAGATGCCTGGGTCAGAGAGAGAATTTCAGATTCTGGCAGTGAAGTAGTTTGAACCTTCAAGTATTCAGCTTTCCATGACATGCCCTTTTACTGGATTTTGAATATTATTTCAAAACCTCTATTTTTGTAGAAGTGTTTTGCCCTAAAAACAGGTATGCATATAACTGAAAGTAAAAAGCACTTTGATGGTTCTCCAAGTAGCCTTATCACTGTCTCTTTTTTCACCACTTCGGTGGATAGAACATAAAAGGGAGTGAGGAGGGAAAGAAATTAGAGTATATGATTTGATTATTGCTGGCTTGCTTTTGCTGGCTATGTGTCCACAAGTAACCATAGCCTTTATTTTGACAGGAGTGAGAGATATCAGCTTTGGGTACCCAGCTCTGGGTTCTATACTGGAATATTAGCATTCTGCTGGGACATTCTTTGTAGCCCACAGTGGGGGTTGGGGATGGATGGGAAGGGGTACAGGTTAGGGGAATGGAAGATGTCTCTGACTTTGCTCATTTTTGGAGGAGCTCATTGGGAACATTTATCCATTCAATTGGGTTTATCCTGGAGAGATAAAGGCCAGAAGCTTGGTCTATAAACGCCAGCAGACCTGCCCTTCATCTAAGGTAGAGATCCTGTTTTCCCGGCCTCCCCTTTCATGTGCCTTTTCTGGGCTATTAGTACTGTAAGTTCTATAGGTAAATTTCTGCTGGGCATGCTCTCAGATATAATTTATTTTTTGACTTCAGAGGAATTTTAGCTTATGTCTTCTCTGCCCATCCTAAGTTATTTTACAAACATGCATTTATATTCTTATACATATTTAGATTAGTAAAAATCACCCATGTATTCATTCAGCAGATTTGTATGGGACTTCTACTTATTTGCCCATAGCTGTTTTAAGTGCTAGAATGTGGCAGGGGACAACAAAGACAGCCCTCACAGAGCTTAGATTCACAGGAGGGAAAAAGTGAGGAATGAGTCAACAGGTAGTACACAGAGCCAATCAGCAAGTTATATAGTGTGTTAGATGCATATAAATGATATAGTAAAAAGAGAAGTTTGACCAGGGTGTGGTGGACTGGTAGAGCAGAGAAGAGGGTACAGTTGCAGCCCTCATTAGGGTAATCCAGTCAGGCCTCATAGGCAAGGGGAGATTTGAGCCGAGATTAAAAGAAGGTGAGAGAATTGGCCACACAGTTATCTTGCAGAACAGTCAGCAGAGGGGAGAGCAGGAGCAAAGGCTGAAAGCAGGAGCATGCTTGGTGTGTTCAAAGAACAACAAGGAGTCCAGGAAGTTGGCGTGAAGTAACTGGAAGAGAGAAAATAGTAGAGGTCAGAGAGTCATTTAGGGCCTTGTTGGCCATTGCAGGGACTTGAGCTGTTATTCTGAGTGAAACAGTAGGCCATTTCAGGATTTGTGGAACAAAAGTGTCATAATCTATATTATGCTCAAAAGGATCACTTGGGCTTTGTGTTGAAAATAGACCGTGGGTGGAGGTGGGTGATAAGGGCAGAAGCAGGAAGATTGTAAGGGCCTCCTGCAGTACTCCAGTTAAGACATGATGCTGGAATTGATTACAATGAGAGCAAGTACTCAGATTCTTTGGATACGTTTTGAAGCGAAAGCTTTTCTGATGGATTGGATGTGGAGTGTGAGAGACTGAAAGGAGTCAGGCATAACTCTAAGGTTTTTGGTTTTGGGCTTAAATATTTGGAGGATTGGGATTTCCAAAGCAGTTAAATGCTTTATAATCAGTAAGTTTATTAATTTATAACCTGCAAGTGTTCTCATAAATGTTACTTCTATAATACTCCTGAAATGGAGTTTGGGCCAAAACATAAAGGATGTGAGATAGTGAAGGAAAGTCCCTGGTTTAGCGAAGGTTGTCTTGATAACCCTTTCACGCCAAATCTGCTAAAAATGCACAGCACAAATATTGGGACCATGAACTATTTCTCTTGCATTTTTGGTACCTACCACAGTGCCTGTTATATACTTATTTAATAAAATCTATTGTTATTGATTTTAAGATGAAACATTATTTTATGTACTACTAACAATTATTTTTTAGTAGTACTACCACTTATTTTTTATTTTTTTAAAAAAATTTTTATTGGGGAATTGGGGGAAGGGGAACAGATAAGTTGCTGTCCTTTTATTCTTTAGTCTAGTTGTGGAGGTTGTTGCTTCACTGGCCCAAGTTGGCACCATCATTGCGCTCTTCCTGGGAGAGGCAGATCAATCACTGACTTCTGGACACCGCTCACGGTGGCTGCTGGCCGCCGACCACACACGGTAGCCCATGGCAACCCACTGCAGCAGGCGCTGCAGCCTACGCTGTCGATGGCGACTCATGGCAGCCCAGCTCCAGGTTGAGCTGTTGTTCAGAATCTTGGCTGTAGAGGGCAGTGTCACTGGCCCTCATATGTGGGATCTGAACCGAGGCCCTCTGGCATCCCAAGCCAGCTCTTAACCAATGTGCCACTCAGCGCCAGTACTACCACTTATTTAAGTGACTTATTATTACTTTAATTGTAATTGTAATTTACTTTGATTGATATTTACTGAAAAGGTTATTTTGATATACTGTCTTTACGGGCATTTCTTGGCATGTGAAAGGCAATCCTTTTCATATATATTAGAAAAAAATGTAATACAGCTTCATCTACTTGTGGATGTCATCTTTTCTTAGGGGTCAAAAAAGCAGTTGGCATTACTTTGCAAGAAAATAAGGAATTGCAATCATTTTCTCAACCATGAATATGTGCTTCTTTAATATTAAATGTATGCCCTGTTGTACAGATTCCTTTTCTGCATATATAATAACATTAATTTCAATGGTGGATCATATTTTAATCTTTTTGAAGATATTTTAAACAACAATTGAACTCTTCAAATATAGCATTAACAATGCAAATAACTCAATAGAAGAGATGAAAATATGAGGAATTATGGCTGAGTTCTGTGTAGACTTTGAAAATTATATCACACCTGTCCCTTGGCCAACAGCGATTATAAGATGTCATTCATTGTAAGAAACATTCTGATATCTGAATTGTTAAAATGTGAAAAATGTGCATCTTAGAATCAATGAAATATGGTAGTAAATACTCAACAAATATTAACTGCTTGAAGTGTGATTCTCCAACTCCTGACACCCTACATGTGTGCCTCTGGCTCCAGGCCACACTGCATTTTAACCTGTATGTGCACTGCCAATCCTGCTGCAGTCTTTGATGCATTATTCCTATTTTCATTTTTTTCTGCCCAGCATCCCTTCCTATTGGTGACTATTCTTCCCACTCCCTACGGTTGGGTAGGCTTGGTTTGAACATCCACCCTCCCCAAAACAGGGCCAAAGGAGAACATGGCAATTACTCAGTGGGGCCGACTCCATCAGACCACAATGATTAGTTCAGAGATGGTCACGTGATGCAAGTTGGGTCAGACCCTGACTTGTCAGAACTATCAGGAAACGAGCTTTCATTTTCTTTGGGATTGTGATCTTTTAGGACCTTGAAAGCCTGCAGCTTCTGGTGGTCACCTTGTTATTTCAGGGATTGTCTACATAGGATCAAGTAGACAGAGCAAAACGGAACTGAGATAGAGAAAAAGTTTTCTGACAACCTCTGATCACCTCTCTCTAGCTGTAGTTGAAGCTAGAGTTATTCTTGGATTTTTCAGTAATATGGCCAGTATTCAACCCAACCCCCCAAGGTAGATTGAGTTTATTCAGTTTCTTTGGTTTAAAACTGAAATGTTCTTCCTAATAATGAAGCATTTTCCTATCTGCCACAGCCCACCTGTTTTCCATGAAATATCCCCTGTAGAATATGGGCTGCCATTCAGTTACTATCTTGACTCCCTGTGGCTCTCGGCCTTGGAAGCCTTCTCTCACCCTTCACCTATTTTTCTCTAAATTATTCCATTAATCTAAGTTGATTTTATATTTAATTATTGAAACAAGATGTAAGTTAGGATCTTTACTTCTTCTAGACCAGATTCTCTGCTCAGTCTTCTTAGTCATTGAGCTATTCGTGGCAGCTTCTTGTTCTCAGATACTTTTGACAGACGCAGGCTTCTGCTTTTGACAGAAGCCAACTCTTATTATCTTCTTTTCAAAGCCTAAATGTGTCTTTGTACCTCCCAGAACGCTCTGGCCTTTTTTGGCGACGAATACCTCAAAATCCCAGTTCACATGCATATAGCATAGAGGCCTGAGATGCCCTAAACTTATTTGAAGATTAAAACTTGTTCCACGTCAGGTTATCCAGCTATTATGCTTTCCAAAATTTTTCTTTGGTGACTCAGATATTCTCAGTGCAGACATTCAAATCCTCCCAACATTTCCTAATTAGACTATTATACCATGTAAGGTAAAGATAAATTTTGGTTCTAAAGAGATCTGGGTTTAAATCTTCATGTAGGCATTTCTAGTTCACAGCCCTGGATAAATTATTTTAACTCTCCAAGCCTCCAGTTGTAAAAGAGATAGAAAAATTGCTTCTAGCTCAAATAATTGTTGTGAGGTTTAATTATATCTATATGTTGATCTATAGCCTATCTATCTATCTATCTATCTATCTATCTATCTATCTATCTATCTATCTATCTACCATCATCTACCTATCTATCGCCTATTAACCTATCATCTGAATCTATCATATCTGGCACTTAGTAAGTACTCATATTATTTCTGAGTGGTTTAATGTCTGATTTGTGTCTTGGCTTGAATTTTATATCACACATGTTTAATTGTTCTATTAGTTTTGTCATTCTTTCCCATATGCACAATGCCAAAATATTCATACTTAATCTAAGGTAGCAAACTCTGCATCCTTGTAAAACAAAATCCTTTTAATATTGCAGACAAATTCACATACCTTTCCCTACAGTAAAAATAGAGAAAACTCTGATAACAGAGTCAGAATGGTAGTAGAATTTATTACCTAAAAGACAGAACTTGGCCAGGTCCTGCCATCTCTTATAGGTTCAATATGTCTCTACAGAATTCTTAGCTGCAGATAAAGTAATCCTGTTTGATTTATATGGCTTCAGCTTAGAAACCTACAGAAGTGTAGGTCTATACCAATTCTTTATCTTAGGCACTTCACTGACAGTGGGTCTGTCCAAAAAGATATGAAATAAGAGATATAAAGGATGGTTTTCTCTATGCAATTTTCATTTGCACAGTTACTTCCTCAAAATGTAGTGATATTTGCTGAGCTATACTAATTAGAGATTAAAAAAATAGTTTTCTTAGTACTTGAGAAAAGTGCCAGATTGATTGCCAGGAAGTTTGTGTCCTCTTAATGTATCATAATTAACTAAATTCATTCTCTTCTTTGCCTACTTCTTGTATCTGTCAGAATTACACAGACTTAGGAAGAACTGTTATCAAATGTGGATACTATGGGAGAGAAAAAAAGGTGATTAAAGACTTAGACTTATGGTAAAATTATTAGAATTCTTTATTATAGAGCTTGGTTCTTAACCGTTACAGATCACCGACCCCTTAGAGAAATTTATGGAAGCTGTGGACACTCACCATGGAAATATAAAAATAGACATAGGCAAAAAATTCTTCACTTAATTTCCAAGCTATTATAATTCCTTTGAAGCTCATCAAGGTTAAGAATCTTTCTTAAAATCATGGATTCTTAGAATAGTATAGGGTGTTAGAGCCCACTTAGATCAATCTATCAATTTGCAGAGGAACTGTCTATGAAACTGTGGTGGACCAAGGGGATATAGGGCAGTTTATCAAGAGTACCTGCACAGCATTCCATTTTATGGTTCAATTATTAAAGCAAAGTTTTTATGAACTGATATTTGCTTTCTATTAATTAGGACCCAATGTCTTAAGTTATTATCTATAGCATAGTGTGGCATACTTGGCCTGTGGGCCAAAATCAGTCTGCTATTTTTGTATGGCAGCAGAGACGTTTTTTACAATTAAGAATGTTTTTTACAATTTTAATTGTTGAAAAAAATGTAAAAACTTTTTTTTTTTTACAATTTTAAATTTTTGAATAAAATAGAAAAGGGAATAATATTTGTGACATGTGGAAATTATATTAAGTTCAGATTTGAGTTTCCATAAGTAAGGTTTTATTAAACACCTCCATACACATTAATTTATGTATTGTCTATGACTGTTTTCCTGTTACAATGGTAAAGTCGAGCAGTTGCAAGAGACAACAAGGCTTAAAATATTTACTTTCTAGCTAGCGTATTACAGAAAAAGTTGGCCCAACCTTGGCCCCGTGTATGTCCAACCCTTGAGCTACAACAATGAATAAAACTATTTCCTCCTCCAAATGAGAGCCTGAAGACATTTCAAGTTGTTTCTCATGTTTCTCTCCCTTCTTGCCTTTTTCTTTTCCATGATGAACTTTCCAACTTTCTTTATGTGTTTATCCTATAAAATTATTGAAAGATCATTCATCCTCTTGGTCACTTCCTTTAGACTCATTCCGTTTTATCGATGCTTCTCTTAAAATGGAACATATCATATGTGATTTGAACAGTCAAAAGAATAGTGACAATACACCCTGTGTTGGCTATTCTACTTTCTAAACACAGCATGACTCCATTAGGTTTTTGGAAGGCTAAGTTACGATGTCAGGTCATAATGTGCACTGAATCAACTAAAATCCATTTTCACATAAATTAGAGTTTAGCATAGATGCATTATTTATTAACATTAAGGGCTGTTCCTATTTAACGGTTAGATTTATTTTCTTTGTGTAAAGTTTAACTATTAGCAATCATTTTGAAGATCTTATTTATTGACTATAAATATTTGCTGAAATTTAATATTCATTATTATAAGCAAAAATCTTTTGTGTTTATATTCAGGTGACTCTGCTTTGGGATCTAATTCATTCCTTGAAAGCAGTCTCAATATGGAATCACTAGAGGTCAAAGTTAAATTTCTATACCATTATATTATAGAGTGGGGCCCTTATGGCAGATTAGACAATTGACCCTACTGCCTCACTGTCTGTGGTCGTATTATGCAGTCACATTGTTATCATGGCCTCATCGTGGGTGTACAGTAATGTATTTCTCTGCTTTCTGACTTTGAATGTGGCTGTGTGACTTGCTTTGATAAATGTGATAGTAGTGGACAAGAAATGCGCTTGCGTGGCTAGGTTTGCCCTCTGAGAGATTCTGATTTCTAACTATAGAGAAACAAACAAACAAGCAAAAACCCTGTTCTAGGAAAGCATTGACTTACTTCCAGAGCCAGAGTCTACTAAAGAAAAATTTATTGACTTTAAGGGAGAGGGCAACATTTGCCCAGTACAATTTCAAAATTTCCAGTGATTTCTGTGCGGCTACCATTCTTCCGTTTTCCTAATGGAAGTGTTTATTGAAGCTACCCTGTCCTACTTCAACCATTGGGAAACCTGTCTTTTTACTTCCTAGATCTAGAGGTCGAGAATGGCCACCTTTGAACCCGATATAGATCAAGACTTTAGTTTGATACTTTGTTTGAGTGAATTTTTGGGTATTTTGGGATAGGAGTGAATATATTTTGCTCATGATAGGGATATGAATTGTTACAACCAATAAGATGAATTATGGCAGATTGAATGATTTATCCCACTTTTTTGTTTTACTTTCTTATAGTAATGTTATCGTAGCCTAATGCAGTGGCAGGCCAGGTCTAGCTGCAGCTTGTTTTGTAAGATCCTCAGCTTATAATGGCTTTCATATTTTTGAAGAGTTTTTTAAAAAAAATGAGAATTTGCAAAAGAGGTGTATGTGGTCTGCAAAACCTAAGCTATTTCTATCTGACCCCTTACAGAGAATGTTTGCCAATCCCCGGCCTAATGTTATAGAAGGTGAAGTGCACCTCCCAATCCTGGATTTTGGGCTATGCCATATGACTGGCTTTGGCCAATGAGATGATAGCAGATGTGACATGAGCAAAGGCTTAAAAACTGTTTAGGAGTTTGGGCTTGATCCCTAAGTGTCCCCTACCAACCTCAGATTTTTAAAACTTTCAAGTGTGAAATATAACATATTATAGAAAAATATATAAAATAAAAATGTTTAGCTTGATGATTCATTACAAAGCAGACAGCTATATAACTATCATTCAGGTCAAGAAATGAATATTGCCACCATGTTACATTTATGTCTATGATGAATTTGAGGTAATTTCTGTAAACATGAATCAAAGATATGAATCAATGTTCATTTTTTATATAGCTATTTGATATTTCCAGCATCATTTGTTGAAAATATTATCTATTTCCCACTTACTTGCTTTACATCTTTGTTGAAAATTATTTACTGTTGCTTATGTTCATGAGACTCTATTTCTGGACCATCCCATTGATATCTTTGTCTACGTTTGTGCCAAAACCACTCTGTCATGATTGCTGTAGTTTTAAATAAGTATTGATATTAGGTAGTATAAATTCTCCCAATTTATTATTTTTGTTGCTGAGTAGTTTTGACTATTCTAAGTCCTTCGTTTTTCCATATGAATTTTAGAATCAATTTGAAAATTTCACACAAAAAAATATGTTGTGATTTTATTTGCAAATACATTGAACCTATAGATTAATATAGGGAGAATTGACATTTAAAAAATATTGGGTCTTTTGCTATTGGTATATTGGCATGTTTATGGATACATTTCTTTGGTCTTAATTTCATCAACTTTTTTTTGTTTCTTTGTTTTTCTGTTTTAGTTTTCAGTATACTGGTCTTGCACATCTTTTGTCAGATTTATTTATCCCTAATTATTTCCAGTTTTTATGTGATTATAATTGGGATTGTCTTTTATGTCAATTTTTGGTTGCTTGTTTCTAGTATATAGACACACAATTGATTTGTGCATATTGATGTTATATCCTGTAACTTAGCTAAACTCATTTATTTATTTTATTATTGTAGATGGTGCTTCATTTCCTTAAGTCAGGGAGTCTGATGGGCCTTGCCAGGTTCCCCATCCTTGCACTGCAGCCTGAGAAGTCACTCAAAACAATTGTAGGGCTCAGCTTATTTGTGTTCTATCTAGCAGAGATCACTGTTCTTCATTTCTTGATGTCACCCTTCATTTCCTGATGTCCAGTGTCTTGAAAATCATTATTTCACGTATCTTGTGCGTATTTTGGGTTGTCTCAGGCAGATGGGTAAATGCAGTCCTTGTTGCTTCATCTTGTCGGAAAGATGAAAGTTCTGGGAGTTATTCACCTCTACTCTGAGGTGCTCTAGATAGCCACTCTTCTTCCAGTCTGGGCCAGAGAGGGGATACATGGCGCAGGACCACCTCAGTAAGTTTGCTGATCTGCTGCCTAAAGTGGAGCCACCCCTGCTGACCTGCAGTCCTGTGAAAGGTGGAAGATAGAGTGGGTTCCTAAAAATTGTTTTCCAAGCTCACCTGAAGAGATTTAGATTAGACTGGTCAAATAGAATTTATTTATTGCTATTAAAAACTAACAAACAGGAACAAACAAACAAATGAAGGAACAAAAGTTTCTAGGTAATTGCAAAGTGTTTTAAGCTTCAGGATGGAACACTACTCAAAGAGAGCAAAGCGGATGTGGCTCTTATGAAGTTACAGGCAGGATACAGACAATCAGCAGATATACCAGCATTTTTTGGGAAAGATGCTATGAGGAAGGAATACGGGATGCAGTGGGAGCACCTGGGGAAGGCTGATTACCTGGATCTGGCAGTCTGCTGTGACGAGGTGCTGTAAATAAGACGGGCTCCCACCTTTCTGAAAACTTGATTGGTTCAAAGTGGGAAGGTATTTTTTTATTTTTTAAAGCTGCTAGCATTTATTTTTCCAGTCATTCTAGAGATAAAGCTAGAATTCCACACTTGGGAACAGATTGCTTCAAAGTATTTTTTGTTTTTTAAGACAAAAAACACCTTAGTAAGACTTTCAGTTATGCAAAGGTAAAGCCAAGATTCTGTTCTAATGGAAAGTTTTAAGACAATGAAAAGGTAAACTTCTTCCTTTGAATATGCAAAGTTCCTTTTTTGGTTTTTGAAAAAGTGAGTTTATTTTCATCAGGTTATTCTAATCATTGGGGTTTGGGCAAGAACCTGGAGATAGGTAGAACACTTATTTTTCTCCCTCCTCTTGGTCCCAGTTTGGCCAAGGCAAGAGGTGATGGATTCTGGATGGGGAGAGATACTGGAAGGCCCTCCTTGATATCAAATGAGTAGTTCGGTCTTACTTCAAGGTGGTTTGCTATAGAAGGCCAGGTCTTCAAACTCAAAGGGCATTGATTCAGTTTAAGTTTTCTTATCTAAGTTGCTGTACTCAACCATTTGTTAATGTTTCTTTTAAACATCATAACCAACTCATATCTGTATGTTGTTGAACTGAAGAAGTTTTCTCTTTCGAGGTATGGCTGGCAGAATTCTAACATGTCTCCCAAGATACTTGCTGCCTGGTGTCCATGCCCTGTATAATGCCTTTCCCTTGAGTGTGGGTGGAACCTGTGGCTATTATGGGATATCACTCCTGTAATTATGTTACTTCATTAGCAAAAGGGATTTTACAGATGCAATGGAGGTTCCTCATCAGTTGACTTTGAGTTAATCAAAGGAGAGATTACATGGGCAGTCCTGACCTATTCATGTGAGCCCTTAAAAGAGACAATAAGCAGCAGCAGATGGCTGCCATGTTGTGAGAGGAGGGGGCCATGTATCAAAGACCTGTAAACAGCCTGGAGGAGCTGAGAGCCGTCTCTAGCCAACAGCAAACAAAGAAAACAGCTATCTCCGATATATGGCTAAAAATGAGTGAGTGAGCTGGTAAGAAAATCCTGGCCCCCAAATGAGATGGCAGCCCCCACTTATAGCCTGGAATGACCCTATGCAGAGGAACCAGTTGATCTGTATCTGGAATCCTAACCCACAGAAACTGTGAGATAGTAAGTGGTGGTGATTCAAGCCATCAGGTTTGTGGTGTTTTGATAGGCAGCAATAGAAAACCAGTACACCAGTAGAAAGCCAAATGACATGAGAGAGCAGCAGCTTTCAGAAGCATATATGAAACAACAAAGGGAGGGGAGCGGTGATCTAAGGAAGGAAGACAGGCTGAAGGGAGAAGCAGCAGCCATAGCAGGTTTATGGGATGTTTCCTTGGGGACTCATACAAATACTTAAGGAGAAAACCCAAGTAGATTTTGTACTTCCTGCAATTTTAGGAGATAGAGAATCAGACTAATTTGTTCACTGAAGAAAAGTTTGGTATCTGAATTTTGGAGAACTTGGTGGGTGACTTCCATGTCATATTTTATATGTCTGGCATTGTGCTAAGAATTGTGTATTCATTGGTGAGAGAGACAGATAATTTCTCTGCCCAAATGAGCTTACAATGTAGTGGAAAGCACAGTTCATTAACGAAGCACTTACAATAGACCATAAGTGCTGTGATGGAAAAAGGGCAGGATGCTATAGAAGCATGTAGCAGTGGCACAGAATCTGAATTTGGGAGTTGAAGAACCCTTCCTAGAAGAGGTGATACCATCACCTTAACCTTACAGAGGAGCTGGAGATGGCTAGGTAAACTGGAGATGGAGGCACTCTTTCCTTGACAGAAGAAATAGCGTGGCCAAAGGTGGAGATGCAAGAGATAGTAATAGCATGACTTTTGAGGAACTGAAGGTGGTTCAGTATGGAAGCAGCAGAGAGCAAGGGAGGGATGGAGTGGTTAGAGGCTGGCCAGATAAGCTGAGCTCAGATCCTGGATAGCCTGATAAGCATTATCAAAGGGTTTAAATTTCCACTGACAGCAAAGGGGGCCAGGGAAGAATTTTCAATGGAGAAAAGGCATAAAACATCTTGTGAGTAAAAAAAAATCATTTTGACTGTAGTACAGAGAATAATTTTGAATAGGCATGGATAGAGGCGGGAGGACTAAAAATGATGAGTTTCTAAAGTCCTTTCAAGGTAAAGCTAAGATAAAACAAAATGGAGCATATTGGCATGCCAGTGATTCAGTACCGTTTTTGTTGTTGTTGTTGTTGTTGTTTTTAATTTTAAGGTAACTTTTAGAGTAGACAACTCTCTGTCTTAGCTGGTTCAAGCATTTTGGAACTGCCTCCCTTACCCCTAGATCAAGTTATGTCTGAAACTCTCCCCAATAGCTTTTTAGCACATGTTTTCTTCCTAGTATAAACAGGTAATTCTATGTATGCCAATAGGTTGTATACGACTTTTTCAGGAGTCTGGGCCTGACTTGTCTCATCTAGATAAGACCGAGTTCAGTCTTAGTTGCAGGTGGGCGTAGCCCACCATTGAACAGGCAATCTTGTTGTTACACCAGCTGAACCATCCTGCCACCTGTTGGCAGCTCAGCAACAGCTCAGCTCAGGCGCAGCATCACTGGCCCATGTGGGAATTGAACCAGCGGCCCTGTTGCTCAGAGCTCACGCTCTTAAGCCAACTCTTAACCAACTGAGCCACTTGGCCAGGCCCAAACCTCTGGAACTCTTGAATCATTTTATTCTTCAGTACAGTCCAAATGGAAAATAGGTACTATCCACTTTCAATCAATTGTAATATGGATGAAGAATCAGGGTTTGTTATGGAAAACACAAATATAATTTTATTTAGAAAGTTACTATAATAAAAATTACATAGTAGATACATAGTCCAATTTCAAGGTAGGGGTTTGGCTTAGAACAGGAATTCCAAAACAGATCTGAATTGAAAAAAATGTTTGTATCTATTAAGAATAATTGATTGGAGTGTTCCATGAGAAAGATTTTAAAGCTAAGTTGATGCTCTTCAGGAAAAATGTTTGTCATCAATTAGTGATGTCTGCTCAGGCTGTATTCTTTCTTAAGCAGCCTTCTAGATGCTAATTCTATGCTATATATCTAGATAAGAACAGATCTATGAAACCCAGCCAAAGTTGAGGTTTGCACAATTTGTATTATTCAAAACAAAAATTCCATTTTTCTTCAAATTCAGTGTTGGCATATGTGCCATTGGAAAATAATTTCTCACTGGAGCAGGAAGGTCTTGATCGAGAGAAATTTACTGGTGTCACTACATCAAAATATTGATGAATCCTAAGAGTTCAGTGTTAAATATACAGGACTACCCTATACATACACAGATTATGTCATGGTGAGTCTAATCCTTATCATTAGTTAATATTATTCTAGGGACTCCATATTAAACTAGAATATATACATTTCACTTTACCAGAAAGTCTTTAATTGGGGAAGATAACAAAGAACCATTTTGTAACAAAGGAACATTATGTATATCAACATGTAGGCTAAGAAAGACCCGTATTCCCTTCTGATTCAGTGTCTGTAACCATGCTCTTTTCTCTTTTTGGGTGCCCTTGAGCTTAATTGGATTTCTCCCTCCCTTTTTTCTTTCCTCCTTTTCTCCTAACCTCCTTTCTTTGCTTTCACAGTTGTTCAAAAGTGACTTCCCTTACCTTGAAGATTAGATCAGGCCCTCCTGCTTAGGTTCTCATGTCTGTTTAGCTCTATTTACTGCTCTTTTAGAACACTGCAGGGAGTACTTATATATTTTTGTAATTATTTGGTTAAGGTTTGTCTCCTCCACTAAACTGTAAACCTCATGAGATTGAGTTTATGTTTGTTTTGCTTATACTCTCTGCTCAGAGTTCAGGCACATCTGTGTAGCTGGAATAGAGAAGGAACTCAATAAATATCTGCTGAATGAATGAAATTTATAAATAATTTTATTATAGTGGGATGAGGGCAAATAAAGGTTGTACCAATGATAGAGAAGCCTTCACCAGGGATTAAAAATGTGAGTTATCTTCAAGGATGACTACCAGCTCACTGTGGGAGAGAATGGAAGGGCATTCTGTAAAGTGGGAGCTGCGTGTTGCAGAGACATCATCATGTGATAGGAAAAAGGGGGGAAGTAATTGTGGGACTGATACATGAAGAGCATCAGGGATAAGTCTGGAGTGGCCCTCAGGGCAGCTAAATGAAGGTATATGATTCCATTGTAAGAAATTTTGGCATTATCTTTCAGAAGATTATGGGGAATGATTGAATGATTTTAGGCAGAGCCAATATGATCACATTCTTACTTTAGAAAATTTATGTATTTGAAGGAATGAGACTAAAGTCTGAGGGACCTCAGTTAGAAATATACTGCATGCGCCGGATGAGTGGCGCGATGGTTAAGAACTGGGTTGGGACTCCAGAGGTCCCCGATTCGGATCCCACATATGAGGGCCAGTGACACTGCCCTCCACAGCTAAGATGCTCGACCTGGAGCTGGGCTGCTGTGAATCGCCAGCGAAGGCGTACGCTGCAGCCCTTGTGGCAGTGTGTTGCCATGGGCTACCATGTATAGCCAGCAGCCAGTGTGAGTAGCCAGCAGCTGCAGTGAGTGGCTGTCCAGAAACCAGTGACTGATCTGCCTCGCCTGGGAAGAGCGCAATGATGGTGCCAACTTGGGCCAGTGAAACAACGTCCTCCACAACTAGACTGAAGAACAAAACGACCAAACGACAGTAACTTGTCTGTTCCCCTTCCCCCAATTCCCCAGCACTGTTCCAATCCTCCCAATTCCCAAATTAAAAAAAAAAAAAAAAGGAAAGAAATATACTGCAGTCGTCCAGGCCAGAGATGAAAATATCATTAACTAAAGACATGAAGTGGAACTAAAGAAAAGGAGATACAATTAAGAAATATTTCAGAGGCACAATCTATAGGATGTGCTGGTTGATGGGATGGAGATGGGGAAGTATATGCAGATAGACATCCACTCTTTCTGGGCAGCCTTTCCTGGGTTAAGCCCTGGGGAGGATGGTGGGTAGGTGTTGGGAAAAACTGGGCAGGGGAGGGATGGTGCACTGCCTCGGGATCCATTTACATTCTATAAATGCCCATCATTTCTTTTTCTTTATTTTCATATGGCTTTGAGGCATATAAGACAAATCACAAAATTTAGGCAAAGATGGCTTTTAGTTGGGAAGAGAGCATTAAAATTAATTTTACTTAGGCCTTTTAGTATTGACTGGGGTTTTCCTTTGTCAGGGAAGTCTATTTAATCAGAGATATAGCCAGTGTCTCAGGCTGTTGTATTCTCTGACTTAAATTCTCTGAGGAGAATAAACACATTATGGAAAGTAATTGAGATGTGAGGTTATATACTAACTTGCGTAAAAGGCTGGAGGTCATGGTATAATATAGTATGTATGGGAATGATGTTTTTGAGTTTGACACATATATTTTTATTAGAACATCATGTTCTAAGTGTCAGAACCTTCGTGGATGATTTATTGTGTTTTAAATATCACATGAGACGTAAAAAAGTGCTAAGAGTGTCTGTGAATGATTGACTATTGTATCCCTGTCCACAGAAGACTTAAATATGACAACTCCAACTTTAAAATAATAGGTACAACAAATTGGCTCAAGTTGTTGATTCCAAAGTCTGCAGAGAGCCCTTGTCCTACAGAATGTAAAAGTTAAGCAAATTTTTGATATAATAGGGCAACTGCAGATTCTTCCCTCATGCCATAGGCACAGCATGTACTTTCTAATAGCCTTCCTTCATTTCTGATTCAAATTCTTCAAATTGCTATAAAGCATTTAATGGGCTTTTCAAGGAGTACCCCCTTAAAACAAGCTCTCTAATGATTAACTAAGCCAGCTCACTACTACCAGAAAGCAGATTTTCTTGAGACCCCAAAAGACCTCAGTTATTTTCCCAGCTCTCCAGAGATAAAGAATATTCTCTCTGGGCTCTGTTGCCATTGCTAGTGTGAAATCTGGATACTCGTCTTCCCACTGGCATCCCTCTTGGGGAGGTTATGCAGGTAGATGTTATCATATCTGAAAAATGCTGTAGATGAAAATCCCTTTATGAATGAATAGAAAGGAGTAATGCTGCTGCCATGGCTGTAATGCTCTGATTTCATATTGTCTGATGTAACATGATTTCAGCACATTCTTTCCCCAATGCTTGAAACCATCTAGCTGAAGATCTAAACCAAGGAGGACTGGTTCCTGAGATGGCTTTATGAGGATAGGCATCATGCAGCCTCTGAGAAGAGGTGAAGGCATGCTATCAGCAGTCATGGGGGTTTAGAGTGAGAAGGCTGTGCTGCTGCCTGCCCAGTTATCTGTCCATTACCAGAGCAGATTCTGAGCGATTGTCCATAATGAGATATCCATATACCAGCTTTGCTCAGCTTTGAGCTACACCATTGGACTATTTCAAGCATTCCTGCCTTGAATTTATATCCAAGAAATATCAAGCCTTTACGACAATAATAAAGTGAAATGGACCTTCTTAGGAGTAACTGATGCTGGGCTGTCAGGCAGCTGTAAGCACTGTTGCCAAGGCTGGCAATAATCAGTTCTTCTAATGGTAAGTGAAAACATTTAATTGGATACTGAGATGTCATTCGGATGAAATGTTAAGGGGAAAGTGAGAAATTCAAGGTTGTTGGTCTGCTCAGTCTTATTTTAAAAGAGACGTGCTGGCAAGATCTGTGGTTTAACATTCCGGATGTGGCATTAAAGAGGAGTTTCAGGGCTTCATAGTTTTAGCCATAGTCCCAAAACCATATCAAACATAATTATTTCCTTTTTTTTTTTTTGTCTGGACTACGAAAAACTTTAACAAATAAAAACTTGCTCTGGGGAACACTAAATTATACTTATTTAAGTCCATTGGAATATGAATCATCCAATAAAGTGGAGAAAGGAAAACTTTAGCATTGGTATACGTTATATTAAAAAACAAAAAAAAAGATTGTTATTATTATGATTATTAGCCTATTTAGTCAATGCATAAGAACTTTATATCAATAAATCATGTTTCAGTCTTTTTCCTTCACCTGCCGCTACCCTTATGCATCCTGGAAGCTAGCAATTCTAAAATAGCACATTTTAGCATATACTAGCAATTATTATCTTTGCTTTGGCAATAAATACCTTCCTAAATGTCTGTATCTTACTTATTGAAAGCTCAACAAATGGTATTCGAGAAAGGATAATTTTCAGGATGCTACCGTGGGTCATAGCATAAGATTTTATGTGATCACAGAGTGCCACCATAAAGACTTCCTCCTGCAAATGAAGGAGCAGTAATTACTTCATTAGTTACATAAGAGAGTCATAGGTCTCCAGCATAAATTGATTCTGATTCATCAAGGATATTATTAAGCTGTCAAAATTCGTCAATAGGGAGTGTGACAACAACATGTAAAATTCCATTAAAGGGTTATTAACAAGGTGTTCAAACTCATGCTTAGCATTTTCTCTGAGTTCCTAATGGAACTTTTCTCAAAACAGGATTTAGGTCAGATGTTTCATAAACGTTAATGCTGTTAAAAGTTTGCTATTAGAAGAAAGTCTTTTCTGAGTTTTTTAGTTCCTATGCCAGCCAAAATGAAACAGCAGTTAAATACAACCATAGTAATTTTCAAATCTTGACATTTATACCCATTATTTTTTAAATACGGTGAGCTCTGAAGATAGGCTGCATTGATGACATATTAGTTTATTATATAGAGACTTAAATACTCCTCTGCCACTGACAGAGTCATCACTGAATTTTGGGCATTACTTTGATAGGGCTTTTTTTTTTCCTGTGGAAGAAAAGGAAGTACAATTTATGATGAAAACTTATTTTTTCTTTCATTACACTGTCAATTGCTAAGATCAGTGGTATTTGCAATGAGAGTGTCCAACAAAAAAGTTAGTGCAATATTTTTTTTCCCTCCTATAGAAATATCTGCCAACCACAGAAAAAATAAGTGAGTCATTACCATTTTTTCTTACTGCCATAAATATAACTCAAAATGCCAAATTGATCGACTCTGAGCATTGTAGGTGATGGAAGCTACGATCCAAACAACTTAGTTCTTCATTTAAATGGCAGACAGGCAGAAATTAAAGCTATTCTATCATTTTAATGAGCACTAAGGAAAAGTTATCTATGATGTCTAGAATAACAAGTTGCATTCTTTGAAAACAATAATAAAAGTTGGAGCTGTCAAAAAACTTTGTGAAACTTTGAATAACTAAATAAAATTCCTTATGGGTATACTTGTTCTTAGTATTTTCAAAAAGATAATTAAGATATAGATTGGAAAAGGATAAACATCTAATGAGAATACATTCTGAAAATTTGACATAGGATGATCCAGGTGGAATAGGCCTAGATAATATCATTACTGATTTCCATGCAAGAAACAGGGGTGTAGGAAAAAGACTAATCTACTTTTTTTAATTAAATTATTTTGTCCACTGAATTATTTTTGCCAAAATTTTAAACATCAAACAAGTTAAATCAAGTAAAAATGAAAATCTATCATGGATTTGTAGCTTCCAGCTCTTAAACTAGTATCTGGAGAGGACGTTACTCTTTCTTTTTATCAGTAAGGGGAGGAATATCAATAAATACAATTGATTTGGATTAATAACATTTCAAAAGTGAAAAAATTTTTTAAATTGTTTGAAATAATATTAGAGGCTTGAAAATAGAAAGTAGTTTCTCATGGAGAGGAAAAGAGAAAGATGAAAATAGCAATAGACAACATCAATGAAACTAATGGACTTGAAATATAATTATTATTATGGAGAAAAAGTTTGAGTTCTCAAAAGTCAGAGTTTTAAGAAATCAATTTCTGCAAAACTCCTGGGATTTATTATTTTTTTTTAACTTTATTGGAGAACAGCCATGGTCATTGGTTACATATTGCTTTCATGCTACAATGGCATAGTTGGCTCTTTTAAGGAGGGTGCAGCTCACAGTGGCCCATGTGGGGATGGAACTGACAACCTTGGTGTTATCAGCACAACACTCTAACCAACTGAGCTAACCGTTCATTCCCCCTGGGATTTATTCTTTTGAACCAGTGACTTCATTTATTAAATCCTCTCCCTGATTTGAAGGTCATTAATGTATCTCAGGAATTTTCTTACAGGTTGTTAACAATGACTGTTTTGGAGAGCTGATCTTCAAATTTCTTTCACTTGACTTCCAAAACATTCAACACTTTTAATACTCATTGCACACTTGTGTTCATGACCTCAGCTGCCTCAGACCCTCTTCACTCTGACTTTGAGGTATCAAAAGGTCTGTGAAAGGCAATCTTCCCACAGAGGCCCAATGCAGAGGGGGCAGCTCAGGGTGCATGCATGCTTACCTCATCTGCCTAAGAATGTAAATGTACATTTCTCATTATAAAGAGAGGGATGAGACATTTCATTTGCGTAGTAAATCACAGTTTATAAAACTTTCAAATGAGCTAATTTGAATGTCACCTTCATGACAGCTTTATTTTCTTCTTTCTTTAGGCTACTTCAATAATTTATATATACCATTTTATGGTATTTTTTTCCATTTTACTATATTCATAAGTATATTCTCCTCCACTGAGCTGTAATAAAAAAGCAAATAACATATTTTATCATTTTTGTATCTCCATTTAGTTTGGTGCTTGGTATAGTGGTTCCTTAAAAGTTTCTTTTTTATTTCTTGAAAAAAGAACATAAGCTTTGCAATAGAGTTGTATTTCCTAGAACCACTTGCCCACTTAAACATTAATAAACCTTTACAGTTCTGAATTTTACTGTATGAAATGATTGTTAGTTGGGTAATCAGAATATAACTGTCATGTTTTAAGGACAACTCTTTCATATTTTTTAATTATATGGGTCCCTTAATTTGTGTTCATTTGTAACTTTTTGAACTGTGTTTTCTTTGTGTTTATTCTTTCACATTATTTATTTATTTATTTATTTATTATTAAGAATATAACCCATTTAACTCTTGTTTATTTCCAAATACACAGAAATATGTGATGGTTATGTTCTAGGTCTCTGGGAAATTTTAATTCGTTTAAATTGGTATGTAAAATACATAAACATGAAATACTGTGTCAGGAAAACAGCATCACACTGAGAAAGAGGAGATGTTCTTATATTTTAAGATTCTTATTGTGTTTGTCAGCTGTATTTAGCAAGGTCAGTAAGGGAATTGACAAATTGGTAAAAGGTCAGAGAAAAGGTTTTGATGTGTTTTAAGTTCAAAGTGTTGTCAAAAAGTTGAATACATTTATGATAACACTGAGAATTGCCATTGGGTATTCAGTTTAATGCACACTGAAAGATCAGTTTCAGGAAAAAGTCAGATCTCTACCTTGCACTGAACAGGGGAAACGGGCAGGTGCAATTATAATTGACACTCTGGGTAGAACTGGCATATTGGAGACTGGGGTGCCTAATGCCTGAGTGGAGTACAAACTTTGATTTTTAAGCAGAGGGGTAACAAAGGAATGTGCCTTAGACACAGGAACACTTTGGGTTTTATCACCCTGCTGGACTCACAACAGGGAGGGTGTTGGTGCCTCTGTGTAAGTGCTGAGTCAGCCTAATGGCCACATCTCTGGCTACTGACATACAGATGGCGAAGGACAAAAACTGAGCTATAAATGCAGAGTAGCTTCTTTGCCCCATCTTCTGTGGAGAATCTTCCAGACAGGTATGGTGCTTGCTGTTTACAGGGAGATGTGCCCCCGTTGGCTATCAGCATGTGTTATGGCTAATTTAGGTTCACTAACATGCCTGAACATCTCAACAGCTAAGCCCCTCGTTACCATGTCTGAAACCTTTTATTCTGAGAGATGGATACAGTAAGGAAGAGGAATAAAATATGGCTCAGGTGTGGTTTCTACTCAGAAGGTTTTTCAAAGGAGGCTATGAATTATAATGCAACAGGACTCTGCACTCACTGCATGATGACCTGGTTCTGATAGCAAAGCCGTTCTCTGATAGCGAGAGAACAACTAATTCTAAAGATCAAAATACTTGCTGTCATAACGATGAACCCAAATCTATGCCTGTGTATGTATTATTTTGCAAAATATTCAGTTATATATTCTCTGTCACCTCAGTGTTCAAAAAGTAATGAACCACAGGATCAGGGGATAGTGATAATTATGGCCCATCCTGGGCAACCAGCTAGATTGTTTTGGGACCTCTCAACTTTGCCTTCATGCCTTGTTTTCTCCTGAGAAGTAATACTTCAAGTTTCTCTTGTGCTCTCTAGTGCCTTGAGTTTCTAGCAATATGACAAGATAAACAATTGAGGACAGTAGGGTTTGGCAAACTGAGGTCTGGGGCCCAATCTAGACCCTGGTCTGTTTCTTTACTGCCTGTAAACTAAGAATGTTTTTCACACTTTGAAAGGGATTGTAGGAAAACAAAACACAAGGGATATGCGGCAGAGAACATAGGTGGCCTGGGCCTATGTGCCTGAAATGCGCATTATCTGGCCTTGGACAGGAAAGTTGGCCAGCGCCTCCACTACAGAGTAGAATTCCAGTAACTTAGCTTTCCATCCCCACCTTCTTGTCCAGCCTCCTCTGACCTCCTCTTCGTCTTCCCATGTGCATCTTGACTTCTATCATTGCATCAAACATCTCTCAATTCCTACAAGGCTGAATCTTCCCTCTCCCCTATGCTTCCGTGTCTTTATACATTCCCTTCCCTCTTTCTAGAATGTTCTCTACTCTATCATGCCATCTTTTGTGATCTGTAACTGTTGTGCAATTTATCTGTTTTATCTTCACTTTTCTGAAAATGGCAATGTACACAATGCTGATATCTAATGACTTAACTAATAATTAAATAAATCTTATCAAGTATGTAATATGTAGCCAAAGAGAAGATTATAGATACTAGACAGAAAGCCAATGAAAAAACCCGTGGTTCCTTTTGTTATTGGTCATGCTGTTGACAGCTTTCTTCTCACCCTGTCTTGGTTATTTAGTATCAGCATACATAATGCAGTGTTTATTTCTGATCTTCCTTTTCTCATTTGTGTTTTATTGATACTTTTTTTTTCAAGGCACAGAAAAAAATAAAGCTCAGGATCTTGAAGATTAATGGCCTAGTGCTCTAAGCAATGGTGGGGAAGGAAGATAACATTTCAGGAGAGAAAAAGCAACTTGTAACAGCAAGTGATTTTGCAAGGAAGTGTATATATCAGATAGTGTGTTTGTTATAGAAAAGAATTAAGATAGTTAGCTACAATTGGCCATTTTAAAGTCCTGGGTGAAACTAGGGCTACACTGAGGAACCTGTCAGGGTCATCCTTGTAGTGCACAATGATAAAAGGAATTTAGTGCATTTAAATACAAATATGAGTAATAGGAAACTTTGTTTTCAAATCAAAAGGAAAAAAGTGAAAATGGGTCCGTGTGGTAGTCTACCAGCTATGGGAATTAGAGGTTGTACTAAAACTAAGATAATTGGTATTATGTGTTAGGTTACAATGAAGATATGGTAATTTAGCACTAATGTTGAAAAAAAAAGATATAATTTTCTATTGTGAAATCTTGATAAGAGGGATAAAAGGGAGTCGGGAAAGAAGTAAACCTAGTACTATAAATAAACAATACCCAAATTCTTAAGTGGTGGTTTAGAAATCATAAAATACAAAAAACAAGTAACCTATTCTTTCCCACCCTTATATCTTAACATTTGGAACATTCTTGTAATTTTAAGCTGTTCAAAAGCAGTTGTTCATTGCCTGCTTCCCCTTGACCTTTAAGGAATCTGTGATTAAAACTCCACCTCCACATTTTCCCATTTTAGAGCTACCCAGCAGAGCTGTTCTTCAGTCAGTCTAAGCCTTTGTTTTTTATTCTGATTTGACTTGAATATCTTTTGTGATCCTTTTCTCCTAGAAAAACCTATTTCAACTTGTGGCATCAAACTCACTCCTCCTGTGGGCAAATAAAATAGTAGCCAAGTGTCAGATTCCATTCGTCTTAATCTCCTTGAAGATCCAGCTATCTCATTTATCTATTTATTATCTTGGAAGCGGGAAGTAATCAGTATTGTCATTTTTATTCACTCACTTTTTATTATCATTTAAAGAATATAAAAATAGATGGATCACTGTCCTTTTGAGATGTGAGGTCAGCAAGTTATTATGTATGTGGCTGTCACTAAGCTAACACTGAATATTTTATTTATCTGACTTGGGAAATTTTTGGTCTCATTTAGAAAATGTGAAAAAAATCTTTACAAGGCTGTGTAAAACTCATTTTACTCAATATTTTGGTTCATACATTTGCCAAATTGATATTATCTAATTCTAAAAGAAAACATGTCCAGTTTTTCATGTTCAGTCCAATGAACCATTACTGGGTACTGAACTTATTTATTTTTGCTCTAAGTAGATTTATGTGTTCTGACACTTTGGACTTTGCATTTAAATGTGATTCTAAAGTTCCAGGTGGAATTTAGAGAAGAAAGTTCCAAACATTATCAATCAAATCTGTTTACATAGCTCTTGACAACTGCTGTTGGTCACAATATCAGTTAGACTTAATGAGTCAAGAGATGCAGCACTCTCTCTTACACTGTACCCTTTCATGGGTGTATAGCTAAACCAGCCAGCAAGCCTGCCAGCACTCAGCCCCATCGCTGCAGTCTGGTGCAGACCACTGGTCCCTTCCTCCCTAATCACTCTTTCAGCCAACTAATCAAAAGTGGTCACCTTTACCCAAGGTCAACCAGTCTACTTAATAATATTTGCATGGCACTGACAAGAAGAGATGAATTTGGAACATCAGATTCTCTGCCAGCACTTTTCATTAGAAAACGTGAGTGATCTTTGCAATAAAAAATGGAGGATGAGACAAAAAAGATGCAAAGAGGGGGACTACATGATAAGGCTGGGACCATGAGGCTTCATGAAAAACTGAAATTAAAATCTTAGCATATTTTCCCAGAGATGGAATGAAAGACCATGTGACCTCTGGATGTGACTGAAAGATTAATTTCCTGATCTGCCTCCATGTTTGACTTCAGTCCAATTCTGATTTCAGTTTATACAGCTTTACAATCCTCTCTCCCTGCCCATTATTTCCCACTGAGGGAACTCTAGTTCCTTCCAGCCAGAAGGATTGACCAGAAACAAATAAAATTCTTGTCATTTAGACCCTCCTCCCTGAGCAGGAGAGCACTGTGCTCCATTTTATGCTACTGCTCTGTGCATGGAGTCAGCGTGCGTTGTGAACAAGGACCTGACAAGCGGCCATTATCCATTCAGGGAATGTCATGCTCCTGTGCTTTCCCTTGGACAGCTGGTCCCCAAAGAATTGTAGCACTGTCAAAATTTAAACATGGCCCAGCTATCTTAAATGTGCTTATGTGAGAAACGCGCAGTCTCTTTGCACTTAACAGGTGATCTATCTATCTTTGGAATTGTGTTGAATTGCATATATATTTCATGCTTGATTTTCCCTGTGTAAGGAAAACACCAGCTGAGTTTGCTTTACAGTAGTTGAGGGACGAAAGCTCTCTTCTGTTCCCATTCTGACCTCCAGCCTTTAGGCTTCTATCTTACTTCCTTGAAAGATCTAAGGATATAAGCACATGGAGCACAAAACACTTGGAATTGTTTTGGGGAAGTTGTTGTCTTCTATTAAACTACACCCTGAGACACAGGCTTGCTGGTTCCTCCTTCCTGCCTCCTGGGCCTTTCCTCAGGGCTGATGCTGTGATATTGTGTTAGAATAAAAAACTATGTATTTGGTCTTTGTCCTCACTTCCTGACATAGAGATTCTAAAACCTTTGTAAATTCTTAAGTGATGTGACTGTCTTTTTGTATTCCAATGAGATGACTGGTGGCTGGGGGCCCCTAGATAGCTTTAGGGATAGGGGCTGGTCACCCAAATGACCAAGGCATGTTTACAGGGTTGGAATTTTCAGCCACACCCCCTGACCTCTGGGGAGGGGAGAGGAGCTGGAGATTGAGTTAATCATCAATGGCCAGTAGTTTAGTTAATCATGCCTACGGAATGAAACTGCCCTAAAACCCCTAAACCAGAGGGTTCAGAGGGCTCCGGGTTGGTGAACACATCCACATACCAGGAGGGTGGTGCACCCCAACTCCATGGGGACAGAAATACCTATGCTCTGCACCTTTCTGCACCTCACCCTGTGTAATTCATCAGGTTGTTCATTTGCATCCTTTATCATATCCTTTATAATAAACTGGTAAATGCAAGTAGATGTTTGTCTGAGTTTTGTGAGCCATTTTAGCCAATTATTGAAACTGAGTGGCGGGAAGTTTATGGGAACTCCTGACTTTGTAGCCAAATTGGACAGAAGTGGGGTACCCCGGGGACCCATTACTTGTGACTGGCATGTGAAGTAAGGTCAGTCTTTTAGGCTGAGCCCTTAAACCTGTGGAGCTGGACACTAACTCGGGTATTGAACTAAACTATAGGACTCCTACCTGGTGTCCACAGAGTTGGAAAATTGACGATGTGTGGAAAACCCCCACACATGTGCTATCAGAAGTGTTGTGAGTAGACCAACATTTTCCCTTTAACAGTGACTATAATATACCAGTGATTCTGGGCACTTAGCAGAAAATATTAAACATGAAGAATAAATCAGGTGGCAATTAAATAATGTGCATTTTTATTAAATTTAGGAGCTTCATTCAACCTGTGAGTTTCATTTTTCTTAAGAGGATCCCATTTTTTTAGGTGTACCTGGTAACTATATATAGGGATATAATTAATGCCCTTAAGTAGACATTGTACTTTATCTCATTTAATTTTCATAAGAATACTACCAGGTAGGTATTCTTACCCATATTTTGTGATGAAGAAATTGAGGCCTAGACTCATTAATGGACATTGTCCAAGGTCTACTAAAAGGGATATTTGAAACCACATCTGATTTATTCCAAAGCCCATAATCTTTCCAACTTGCCATAAAGATATTGGAATACAAATGAATTATCCTAGCATTAGTTTGAAGTACCTTTAAAACTTCCATTTGGTTTCTTTCTCATTTAAAAAAAAATTGATTATAAACTTAAAAACTCATTTTCACCTACAATATTTCATTTCTTTAAAAAAAATTTAAAAACCTTCTGCATTTGGAGACATTGGCCATGAGTAACAGTGGGCTTCTGAGGGCATAACTCATTGTTCCTAATCAGGCAGTAGCCAGAATTTTTTTCTATTGCCTTGGCTCAGAGTAATTGCATATTTATCTATTTATCTGAGCAATTAATCAGAGACCCAAATAATCAAAGCAGCAGCTGAATTCCCATATTGGACTTTCATGTTACATTTACCAATTCTCAGCACTTTAAATGATTTCTTACCTAAGTGGTGTAAAACCACATGAATCATATGGCCAAGTACTAGCTATACTAGGGATGATTTACCCATCCCGGGGAATGCATTTCAGGCAACTTTGCAGGAAATATAAAGAAAAATGGTTACAGTAAAGATATTTTTAAACTGGAAAACATTCACGAGGTTATATTTCTAGAATG
>NW_017731688.1:1745812-1749164 GCF_001890085.2 Hipposideros armiger
TATTAGTCTACTGTTGGGCAAAATCATGTAGAATAATGAATACACTATAGAGTATCAATTGTTGACCCTCATGATTACATGACTGATGGGGAGCTGTGGCTCACTGCCTCTGCCCAGCACCATGAGAGGGTATCATAGTGAATATCACTAGCCCAGGAAAAGACCAAAATTCAAAATTTTGAAGTATGGTTACTACTGAATGGGTATTGATTTTACAGTATCGTAAAGTTAAAACATTATCAGTAGGGGATTGTCTGTATTTTAATTAGAGAAAAGAAAACAGGGAGAAATGGGAAAAGGGGAAAGAAAAGCAGAGGAACCAAAGCAATCTGTTTATATCATAAATGATTTTCAATTTGCATTAGCTACAAATTTATAATGTTATCAATATTTCCAACACCAGTCATGTCTCATGATTCTATGCTTTACAAAGCTCAAAGTTTGCATAACACTGTTGTCTATATAAACACACACACATACACATACATATATATACACTATGCACATTTATAAACTTTTATATATTTTAGTATGTAGTTTATACATACATGTATATGTATTCTAATATAAAGATAGCACTGTACAAATCTAAGAGCGCTCTTATCTCCTTGACCTTTGATGCCAGGAAACTCAGGAAGGGTGAACACCCAGGAGGAAGGAAACACGGGAGAGTTGAGACTGCTTATGGTAGTGTAAGAGCTTGGTGACTCAAAATGGTATTGTCAATTTCTGGGCTGGAGACAATGTACTCCACTGCCTCTAGATAAACAAACTTTATGTGGCTACCCAGAGTCTCCTTTTATTAAATATGGCTTATTTCTGAAAGATAGCATCATATTCCTGATTCTATATACAGAGGATGCCAAAAAAATGTATACACATTTTAAGAAAAGAAAAAACTGTATTAAAATTATGTTGATGGTAACCACTTTGAGCACCTTTTGTAATTGCAGAAGTCAAATGTGACTTGTATTCATTTTTTGTTATCGGTATATATTGAGTATTACAATTTTAATACAGTTTTTTTCTTTCTTAAAGTGTGTATGTATGTAGTTTTTGGCACCCTCTGTATATTTTGTAATCTCAATGAGCAAGCTTTAATTATTTTGCCATTGTGCTTTAGGCTTTCCTAAAAATTTATGGGTGACTCGCTTCTCTGGGCCAGACTAAATTTCTTTAATTACACAAAGAAGTAAATATTAGGACAGCATCAAACAAAAACTGGTCAAAATATTTCATGGGACCTTTTGTTCCCAGTTGTTGTTTTTTTAACTTTATTGAGGAACAGTGTGTTTTTTCTGGGACCCATCAGCACCAAGTCAAGTCTTGTTTTCAATCTAGTTGTGGAGAGCACAGCTCACTGGTCCATGTGGGAATCAAACCGGCAACCTTGATGTTAAGAGCCTGCACTCTAACCACCGGAACTAACCCGCCACCGCTGTTCCCAGTTTTAATGTAATATTCAAAACTTACTTTCAGCTCTCTGCTAGCAAGTGAAAGCTTTCAAGTGTCTGAGGATCCTGTGTTAAGCCTGTGTTAAATGCTAATGTTTGCGGTGGAAACTCAGAGGGCAATACAAATGTTTAGTGGTGGACTATTGTGGGGGAATTTCTGGGCCATCCTTCCCCAGCAACTTATAACCTTTTTAAGGTCCAGAGACAGCAGAAGGTGCTGCTGATGAGGAAATCTTATCGAGACTCTGTAGGTCTTAATCCTACCAGCTCTTGCTCAGCTGGAACAAGAACAAAGGGCGATGTTTTAAAATTAAGTACAAGCATTTGCTTAAATAGATTGGAGCAACTGGTGTACTATAGGGTGAAGTATGCCTAAACCAGGGTGTGGGATTTATGTATAAATATCATTCATGCTCCCTGAGCAAAACATGTAGGAATCTTACATGAAAGTATGCAGTTGTGTCAGGCAATCTGTCCTGGGAATAGTAATCATAAGCTTATTGATATTTTCTTTTCTCTTTATCATGAAAGAAAAATTATATGGCATGGCCATAGAAGGTTCAGCTTCACAGGGGTGCATTTCTCCCATCTCCCAGATTTCCTATCCCTCTTGTACTTTATTTCCCCTGTTTTACTCATGAGAAAATTGAGGCTTAGAGAGGTCAAGTGAACAAGCTTAGGATCATATACCTAGTTAATTGTAGGATTCCTCAGGTTTGTTTAACTCCAAGCCCATATGCTTTTCCTATACATCATCTCCCAGGAAAAATTGCTCAGCCATCTCGGCCTCAATTTCTTCACCATTAAAATGATGATGTTATTACCGGCCTTGATGGGCTGTGGTTAGGATTAGAGATAACTGATATAAAGTTTCCAGGGCAGTGACTGGCCCATGGTTATGCTCACTAAGTGACAGCTTTAACTATTATTTAGCAGCTAATAGGTAACAGTAAGGTGGACCAAACAGGGCCAAGAAATTCTAGTGGGAGGTACTAAGTAGAGGTCTAGGTGGACCACAGGTTTCACTCAGACTCTAGTAGAAGGATTGAGCTCATGGAAGGGCCAGGCTGAGAATCAACATGGTAAGGGCCCCAGTTTGCAGAAAATGAAGGCTGGAATCTAGAAAGGAGATAACTAAACTCACTCCATCCAGAATGGATTTGACCTTGAATGAATTTTCTTGGAAACAATGGAGCACACCCCGACACAGCTATTGGTATTGTTCAAGTGTTTGATAGCCAAATAATTGAAATGATTACATTTAAAAGAATATATTTGCTAAGAAAAGAATCTAATCGTTTTTTACTCATAGATTTGGGATTGAAATAATTTTTAATTTGTCATTTCACAGTAATCAGGACTAGAATTTCCTTTGGGCTTTTTAATGCCATGTAATACAGGGTGACATTAAAAAAAATGATGATGTGTGACAGCAGCAAGAGTACGTTTGTATGTGACTATATAACCTGTCAAAGAATTTGCATCGGGCCTCTCTGAAGTGCTGTCATACTTGTTCACAATAAAGGCCCTCAAGCCCCTCTGGCCCGCAATAAAGGCTGTCACCCAGTCAGCACCAATTTCATTCGTGTAAGAGTCGGCTATGATACTGCTGATGCATGTCAAGCTCTTGTTAAATTCACTGTGGGTCAACTACCTAAATGTTTCTTCTAAATGATTCAATCATAAAGTACAAGGCCCTGAAATACCCAGAGAAGTGTGGCAACAAGCATCTTTATGATAGATGTGTTAGGTGATTGATGAATGGGGATAGGAGCTGAATTTAACACAAGCACAAACAAAAATGAAGTAGTGAAAATTTCTGTCAATTTATCCTATATATTTATATATTATTCCAAAGACATTTGGTTTGATTAGTTACTAGCTTTCTTCTGGATAAA
>NW_017731688.1:1755419-1758064 GCF_001890085.2 Hipposideros armiger
AGGACCAATGTGACTGAGGTTGAAGGAACTTGAATTTTGGAAACTGGGTACAAGGCCTCAAAGGCTACAGGCTTCTTCTCATAGACATATTGTGTTAGGCCTCTACAATGTTTTATAAATTAAAAGTCAATGGGAGGATTTCACATAAAAATCAGGATTTTTGGCTTCTCTGAAAAAAAATCCAAAGGTGTGACAACACTGGGCCTATAGTTTCTTTTGGTTGAGATACATACTTTTTACTTCTTATCCCCTTGCACAAAACGTATGTGCAAATTCTCCTCCACAGCCAACTTAACTCAAAGTTTCCTGGCTAGCCATATAGCACTTGAGTTTCAACCTATGTTTTAAGGTCTACTTGCTGCTAGTTCCCAGAACACACGGCCATAAATAATTTTTGTCTTTTGAGATTGTCAGTCTTCAGGAGATGATGATGATGATGATGATGATGATGATGATGATGATGACTCTTGCAATTTGTTTGTATTATTAAGATCTCAAAGATGTTTTGAAATCATATAGGCCTTGAAAGAAACGAGTCGCTGACATGAAAAAAAAAAACCAGCAATGTTAAAATTATGAAATTTGGTAGCATAATTTGTTGTGAGGGATTTATGTGTTAAGAAAAGTTTGGCACGTATGAGAAGAATCCAAAACAAACTCAGTTATAAAACAATTAGTTACTGTAAGCTTGGGAATACAACAGAAATTCTATGCCGTAGCTTTGTTTTCCATTCCCTGCTACCACCCCTCAAGGAGTAAAACAAAATCCATAGTAATGGGATGCCGAAGTAAAAGTGCATCCTACTATATGTAGCATGTTAGAACTGCATATAGAATAGGATAGGGTGGTAGGTTTTAGTAAATAAAAATAAAGAATGCCTAGTTTTCTGAATTTCAGATAAACCACAAATACATGAATAGTATAGGTATATTCCATGCAATATTTAGGGTACAAACTATGGTCTGAATGTATGCCCCCCAAATTCATGGGTTGAAATCCTAATCCACAATGTGATTGTATTAGGAAGTTGGGGGTCTTTGGGAGGTGATTAGGTCATGGCGGTGAAGCCCTCATGAATGAAATTTAATGCCCTTGTAAATAGGCTCCAGAGAGCAAGCTCATCCCTTCCAACATTGAAACTGAGTACGGGAAGTTTATGGGAACTCCTGACTTTGTAGCCAAATTGGACAGAAGTGGGGGACCCTGGGGACCCATTACCTGTGACTGGCATCTGAAGTAAGGTCAGTCTTTTAGGCTGAGTCCTTAAACCTGTGGAGCTGGACACTAACTCGGACACATTGAGAAGTCAGCAGTCTGCCACCTGGAAGAGGGTTTTCAGCAGAACGAAGCTGGTACTTGGATCTTGACCTCCAGCCTCCAGAATTGTGAGCAATACATTTCTGTTGTTTGTAGGCCTCCAGTTTGTGGTATTTTGTCACAACATTCCAGACAAAGACAGTAAACTTATAATAAAAGTATTTATTGTTTATCTGGAATTCAAATTTAACTGAGTTTCCTGTATTTTATCTGGCAACTCGAGAAGAGGGGAAAGACACTGCATCAAGGGCTTGGTTATTACCACAATCAAGGTTTAGTCAGCAGGTGGATGACACAGAGGTAGCCTGGTCCCAACTCAAGAACCTGAATATCAGACCAAGTACAGAAGGCATTTCGGTATTTCAAGCAGCAGGCGATCAGGCTAGGTTCTGGCTGGTAGGCAATAGGTTCCATGGTTTAAAGGTAGAAGTGTGTGAAGGTCCTCCCTGGAATGATGATAATGGTAATGGTATCTAATACATGAGCTTTCTTACATGCCAGACATTGTTTTTGGTTCCTCACATATATTACTTATTATTACCATATTTCCCCTTGTATAAGACGCACCCTTTTTTGAAAAATTTGGGTTCTAAAAACTGGGTGCGTTTTATACAGTGGTTGTAGATTTTTTTTACTTACATTTCCCGCTGAGGACAAGGCAATATATGAAGACAGCGATTCGTCATCAGACACAGATGAGGACAAACTAATGGTTGGGAGTTTTGACAGTGATGAGGAGTTGTATGAATTTTATGATGAATAAAACTTGAGTTCAATAACTTTATGTAATACATTATTTTTTCAAATTTCAGGCCACAAAATTAAGGTGTGTCTTATACATGGGGGCGTCTTATACATGGGGAAATACAGTAATTACTTATTAATAATCTTTACAATAATCCCATGAGATAGATACTACTATTATCTCCTTTTTATAAGTAAGAAAATTGAGTACCAAAATATAAATGAATTTGCCAAGTGGTAGAAATAGCAGAGCCTGGGTTTGTATTATATTATTAACTGGGTTAAATGATAGAGTATTAGGTAAATCATGTAATTATTTATTGAATGCTAAATACTTTACACATATGTCATTTAATTTTTATGGCAACGCCATAGGGTAGATAGTACTGCCGAAGATTAAAAAAAAAAATCTAAGTGTTGTTTTTAGGGGTAGAAATTGTTTAAAGCACTTTAAATAATACAAGCTCCTTACAAATCACTGTAGTGGAGAGAAGCTCAGAATATAGATGCTCCTCGACTTATGGTGGGGTTGTGTCCTGATAAACCCATTGTAAACTGAAAATATTTTAAGTCAGAAATGTGG
>NW_017731688.1:1763509-1805850 GCF_001890085.2 Hipposideros armiger
AGTGTTCATCTGTTTTTCTGTCTGTTTGCATCTTAGGTAATGTTTACTCCTTTTGAAGAGTGACCATTTTCTCTTAGAAGTGGTAAGCATTTCTGCAGAAAGAAACAGAAGAGCAATTCTACCTCTCGTGGCACACTGAGGCTGCTTTCTGACAGGCAACAGCATTATTGTGTTTCTCCCTGTGCCGTTACACCACCCCTCCAGCCCTTTGGCTTTTTGTCACCCTGATTCAAGTTGCTGATCCATAGCTTCGTGCTGTCTGGCTGGAGTCCATCGTCCTCTAACATATACCCTCTGATGGTGACTTGCAGTGCGCAAAGCTTCAGTGCTGTGACCTGGCTGGGCTCCAGGCCTCAGCTGCTGATGAATCTGCCTTGGCGTTTGATGTTAAGTATAGCTCTCAGATGATGACTACGTTGTTTTGGAGCTGCATTCAACATTTTGATAGGCTGTTATTATAAGCCGGCACCTAAGACAGAAGCAGGAATGGGAAGGAATTTTCCATGCCTTGAAGCCCATTAGCACTGGTTGTCCTTTTCTGCACTCATTAGAGTCTAAATATTTTTAACAGAATGTGACCCCCCCCAAATAAAAAAAGACAGGCTAGGGCATAGTCACCCTGAGGGTGACAAATGTGAAGGCCTTACAAACAGCATTACTGGGAACCTCAGATGTCCTTTGACCTAGGACGTCCTTGAAAATATGGATAGTTGTCTACAGTGTGTCCTCGAGAGAAAAGAGTACCTCATATAGACGTATAGAAAACAAAGATATCTGTTGACTCCAGTAGTTGTCAATACCCCTCACTTTTATTCACTTCAGGTCAGTGTTTTCCAAAGTGCTTTTTAAACTGCAAGCATTGAGAGGTATGCCAAAAAAGATTTTCATGATCAAAGTAATTTGGGAAATGGTGTGATTTCTACCTATATCTTGAGAGTCACAATTAATGCTTTAAAACTTATGACAGGTCTTATAGTAACACAATCTACTTAATTTTGTTTAACAAAGCATCTTTTCCATCACTCCACTTTTGTTTTGATTATAGACATTTTTTTCTTCTGCCACATTTTGACAAATGCATGTTGAAAGCTGGGATGTTTTCCCCTCCCATTCTCTCCTGTGGCAAGTTATTTTATTCTAGATGACTATACTTGAGGTTCTTCACTTGCTCTGAGTGGTTGGCCCCTGTGGCAATCTGGTGCCTGAACTCCTTCTTAAAATAAAATTTTCTTTTGCTGATTTCAAGATTTTCTCCTTGCTTTTGACTTTCAGCATTTTTATTATAATGTATTCATTTGTGATTCTCTGTATTTTCCTGCTTAGAGTTCATTGAGCTTACTGGATGTATTGGTATTATTTTTCAGTAAATTTGAGATGTGTTCACTCATTCTTTCTTTGAATATTATTTTTCTCCTCTGTTTTCTCTTCTTCTGGTACTTCTCTCTATGAGTATGTGGGTGTGCTTAATGGTGCCAACATTTCTTTGAGACTCTGTTCAGTTTTCTTCATTCATTTCTCTCTGTGTTCTTCCTTTTGAATAATATCTACCAATCTATCTTCAAGTTCACTAATTTTTTCCTATGTCAGTTCAAATCCAATATTGAGTCCTTGTAGAGAATTTCAAAATTTCAGTTATATTTTTCTATTCCAGAATTTCCATTGGGATCTTTTTTTTTTTTTTGTAATTTCTATCTCTTTATTGACATTCTGTTTAATACAACATTGGCAACATACTTTTTTTTTTACTTTTTTAGTTATTCCTTTCTTTAGTTCTGTGAATGTATTTATAGTGACTACGTTGAAATCTTTTTTCCTTTAATCTGATATCTGGTCACTTTCACAGGCAGTTTCTGCTGACTGCTTCTTTTCTGGTATAATATTTTCCACGATGGTACAGTACCCCATCCCTTGTTATTTACTTGTTATTTGTTTAGTGACTGCCTGGATTATTTTAAGGAAATCTATTTTCCTTCTTTTCTTCTCCTTGTACCCCCACCCCCTTTCCCCACAATGTTAAATCTGTTATATTGTACCTCAGGGAAGGGCAGTTTCCAGTATGCCAAAGGTGACTCTGGGGTGACAGTGGTCCAAGCAGGGCTCCTGTTCACTTTTTCCCTAATCCCCAGCTGTTAAACTTCACTAATTGACAACTGATAACTCTGTTGTTTTCAGCAGTGCCCTGGGGCATAAATTCCTCCAAAAAATAACCCAATCAATTGTGGCTTCTTCATAGTTTCTGAGGTCAGTGTTTGATATTTCCTGACCCAGGTTTTCTAGTGCAAATTAGCCAATTTATAGTCCAGGTTGTATCTTCATTAGATCCGTGCACCGCCTCCCAACTGCCTTTCATCACAGCCTCCCCTTACTCTTAAACTTCTCCATATTCTGTCTCAAATGAACAAAAAAAAACGTTGTTCCTTTGGGAAGGGATTAGGAGCTGGTTGTATTTTTTACAGCCTGTTTCTCTGGGCCAGGGCTGTGGAGTTTGGGCTGGGCCCATGGAAGCTTCTCTCTGTGACATCCCTGCATGAGGAACTTAGTGCTCAGTGGAAGGGGGACATCAGCATCCCAGGGCTTGCTTTTCCTGGTGTGGAACCATCACTTCAGGAGTTGAGGAAAGGGCTATTGGGATCCCAGTATTTTCAGCACACCATGCCCAAGGCAGACCCTTCATTCCATGAGTAGAGTTTGGACAGAAAAAGGGAGCCCTCGTCTCTCAATAGCACTCACCTGGGGCTGAACCTCAGCAACAGGCAGCTGGGGGGAGGAGGAAAAACACTGACTCCTGCTCTTTCTGGAAAGAACGCCCTCTGATGGGCTGCGGAGAGGGCATCCTGTGTTCTTGGCCACAGCAGCCTGGAAGAGTCTCCACCTTGCTGAGCTGGAAGGGGCAGTATTGGTTCAAATATCACAGACTTGCACCTTTCTTGCCAAAATTTTATAGATTTTATTGAATTAAAATTTCTTTATTTTCCGTTTGTACTTAGGATCATTTCCAGAAGCTTTCGATGATTTTTTTTTTATTAAATAATTTTCACCAGTTTCACTGGGGAGCAGATCAACCAAGCCCCTCTTGTTGTCATGCTAGAAGCTGATTTCTATAGAATATATTTTAAATGCATAAAATAAAGCACACAGGATTATAAAAGAAAGAAATTATATTGAAATATAGTCATCAAAAAATTTAAGTATTGTGGACTAATAATCAGAATGACTCTACATTAAGGTAGATATAAGCATAAATGAAGCATATATGTTGGGATATCTGCAGCAACTATAATGCAATATGGAAATGTCTATGATTGCTTTTGGTGACAAAATCATAAGGACTTTAATAAATACCACTGGGTTTTGTTGTCTACACTTAGAATTTTAGGAAATGCTAAATTTCAGTTAGAGGTCAGTGAAAAGAAAAATATTACTTTTTCTAGTCTGCATTCATTGATCCCCTGAATTTTGTTCAGTGCCCCTTGGGGGTGCCCCCAGGTGAAACTTGCACATAAGATTCAAGACCATCACTGAATCTAGAGAAGGCCCTTGCACAACCCATGTCTACTGTAACCTAAACTGCTCTGATTCTTCTTTTCAGTGGCAAATGAAACAAGCCATAGGAATTTTGAAGTCCTCTAAAGGCTTACAGGAACTTTTCCTGGAAAATCATGACCTGTATCTGTCACCATATTTGTCACGTCTCTGCATCCTCTGACCCAAGTAACTTTGGAAATATGGCACAAGAACGAGTGGGGAATTTTAGTAAAAAGTACATCATTTTCATTGTTGTGCTGAGAAAGTTATCAGTGATTTTAGAAAAACAGTGCTGGCCCTGGAGCATACAAATCTGGGAGATTTAAACTGTAAAAATCAGGTAATAGAAACTCAAAGTGATTTAAAGTTAAGAAAAATTCTTTAAATAATTGCTTACTAAAATTTTAGTCTCTGTAGAAAACATCTTTTTGAAAACACAATACTCTTTTAAGAAACTACGATTCACTTACATAGGCCCTTTAAAAGGGAAAATTGTCCAAGTCCTACATGATGAAAAGAAAATTATTCTTTAGTAAGTGCTCAGTTCATTTTTTTATTTCAATTAATTCATTTCGCTTCTACCACTAAATATATACTTTTAAGATACAGTGTTGCCTTTAGAATTACTTCCTCCAGGTTTTATGTAACAGCATGTTGTGTGGGAAGCTTAGTGCCTGCTGTTTGTTTATTTCATCCGAACCAATGATCTGTTATTTTTAAGAGGCAGTATTAAATATTTGGAAATATAAAGCTAACATAAATTGTGAATTACATAATTTATACATATGCAGTTTTACTTTCTCCATCATAATCATCAAATATGTCATTATAAAATTAGTGAAAGGAGAAGGGGAAGGGATGAGACAATACAAATGGGTAATTGTAATATGGCCACAGGGATAGAAAAAGACAGTCCGAGGAATATAATCAATAATGTTGTAAGTATTTCTTAGGGGGCCAGATGGACCCATGTCCTTTTGGGGAGTCCACTTCATAGTTGATGTAGAGGCCTGACCACCGCATTGTATTTCTGAAACTGATGTTGAATAATACTGTATGTCAACTATAATTATATATACATATAACCTCGGGACATGGAGTAGAGTGCAGGAACGGATTCAATGGAATTGTAATAGATAAGCATGATATCGGGGGTGGGAGGGCAATAGATGGGGGAAGGGGGGTTGTTACCTGGTGAGGGTGAAAAGGGTAACTATTGCATTGTTCTGTACACCTGAAACTAACAATAAAAAAAATAATAAAATAAAATATAAAAAATAAATAAATAAATAAAATTAGTGATATGTTATAAAATATAACAAAACTCTTACGTGATTGTATCATTGTGCCTTTAAGACATTTAGGCTGGATGTAAAGGAAGTTTTTCCATGTTTGTTTCTGTTTTTTTTTTTTTAATCTCAGCACTGTTAAATATTAGAAGAAAGATATCTCTTGCTTTAAAGGTCATTAAACTCTTCTATCCGAGGTGATTTGACAGTCTTCCTGTTTCCTGAAGGTAGGGGTTGGACTAGATCACTTCTCAGTGCATTGGCCGGGCCATTTGACTTCTGATTCTGTGTTCTGATGAGCAAAAGCAGTTTGGTATGCTGATGTGCAAATGATCTGGCTTGAATAAATCACATCAAAGCAGTCTCCCTGTTTCAGTATTTTTCTCTCTTATAAAAAAGGATTCTATTTTCAGAGAGAGAATGAAGGACAATTATCAGTGTTTGCAGAATATTTCACAAAATGGAAAGTAATAAGAAAAGCAAATTTCATACTTACTATTGAAACTTCCTGTGGTTGTATTGGCATATGATTTTGTCTTTCCCTCTATTGTGAAGCTTTATTTCAACAGCATTAAAGGTTACCAAAGACTAATTTGGGTGCTAGGACTAAAGAAACATGTCTGTTCTTCTGGGACCAGAACTCTAATATGATCAGTGCTTCAGGGATGTATGAAACCAACACAATGGTTTGCCTTTGCATGAGAAATCACCTCCTTCTTTAAAACCTGAGAATCCCTGCAGAGGTATGACTAACCTAGCACTCTAGGAGAGTGTGGAGAGGATGGCATCACACTGAGAAGGAAGGATAATTGTGAGGGCCAGCAAGCAAGGTTTTAGAAGACGGGCTGCGTGGGTGGGAAGAGAAACATGAAAAAAGAAATACAATATACGTACAATTTAAATATCTCTAGATAAATTGGAGAGTAAAATAATAATGGTCTAATGGCTCCAAACTCAGAAACAGACTGAAAATTCAGACAGATTTGGGCACTGTGATCAGGTCACCATGTGCGCCGGCACAGGCCAATCACGTCCTATCCGAGGCCTGGTTGCTGCAGCTGCGTTAAGTTCAGAAGGTAACAGTGTATCTGAGGGGCACAGGAATATTTTGCTTTCCTTTGTGGAGCCTCTCTTATTTGGGGAATCAGAGAAACACCACTACTTAATTCCAGCTTTCTTTGTTCGTTTCTACGACCTCCCCAACCCCATTCACATTTGAAATTTTAGAGGCAACTATATAAAAGTTATTTTGCTGAAGTTTATCCTCCTGGATAAATTGGAAGGAAAACTGCCACCTTTAATCATTTTGACCTCACACAAGACTGATGGACACCAGGGTAGATAGACTACCTCTCCATACCCTCTGAGAGACAGGTGTTTACCATGTGGCTACTTTGAGGACCAAGGTGATTACTGGCAGGCACAGTGATGCCTTTATTTCTCTTTTTTTCTCAAATTCTAAAAATTCAGCTTCCAACTGGTACCAAAGAACAAACTGGAAGCTCATGTGGACTTGAGGTATGGACACCCATATCCTGGCTTCTTTATTCTCACATGGCCAGAAATACTTGGCAAAAAAATCAGCAACAACAACACCCCCCTTGCCCCCCCCCCAAAAAAAAACCCAAACAACCCAAAATCCAAAACAACAACAACAAAAGCACAGGGGGCAGTGGAGTTGGTATAGAGATGGTGAATATTCACTTGTGTTTTCTCTACATCTGCTGTGGTACTGGGCTTTCCTTCCCCTTGCTTATCAAAGATTGCTCAGATTTCCCAGCTTTCTCTCCTTGAGCTGGATTAATTTTTTTTTTGCTTTAACTTTTAAGCATTTTTATTTATAATTAAACATATTATTTAAGATTACACAAACTTTTTGGAATGGGTGCTTCAAAGCTGAGAACAGAACACTAGGTGTGCCTGGTACAACGACATAACTCTGAGAGCACCTGGATTCTACTTGGGAAGAAATATACACTGCTTGTAGAGGGTTAGTATTTATTTTCGATATCAGCAATCTTTATAGTGTGATTCTTTTAGTTTTTCAAATAAACCACTGGGGACAATTAGATAATAAGCCACTTTTATAACAAGGTTAAGTTTTCATCCTGTTCCTGATCCTGATCCTTCACGAATCCTCCAGGACCTTGCTACACCAATTGCGTTTTCCCTCATATCATCTTTAAACCTTTTCTTGAATCTTAAAATATTTTCATTAGATCGTGGGTCGGCTAGTTGCTGAGAAAACAATGGTGAACAGGACACAGCATCTGCCCTTAATGAACTTCCAGTCTAGTGTGGAGGATTGAGAAGTAAATAGGCATTGCAAAATGGAGGAGTGAGTACTTTGAGAGTTTGTGACATTAGCACAAAGAGAAGAGCCCTAATTCTTTTTGCTATGTCAAAAGAATGCCTGGATTCCTGTATCTTAAATAACTCTGTCTCAACTCTACTCTTGTTTGCCTTTTACTACCAGATGTTTCCTCAGGACATTGGCTATTTCTCCTATTTTGCAGTTTAATTTCTTATCTCTAACATTTAGGCTTCTGCCCTCACCATCCTACTACTACTGATACTTATCATTGAAGATCACCATCTAAAGGCCAAATCTAGAGTCTTCTTCTTCATCTGTTTCTTCTTGACTTAATGAAGCACTCATTATTGTTGACCCTCCTTCGCCCCCCACCCAAGCTCACTGACTGGCTCCTTGAACAGCTGTCTAATGGGATTTACATCTGTCTTTGTCCCCATTCATGCCCAAGATGTTAGTCATCATCTCCAGCTCCAACTCCTCCCCTGAGTGCCACCTTTCAATTTCAACTACACATTTTCCCCTAGATATTCTGCCAAATCTTGAGTTCACAGATATAAATACTAACTCATCATATTCAAACTTCAAAAAATATATCATTAAAATAATACAGTTTGTTTTTTAAAAAAAACCGTTTATAGTTTCTTGTTGTCTACTAAATTATGTACAAGGTCTCCAGTATGACATTCAAGGCCCTACACAATAAATCCTCAGGCTGTATTTCCAGTCTGTTCTTTTTCATTACTTTTCAGCACACACTCTATCCTGAAGACCAAGTTAAGAGATTGCTGCTTTTTAAATATTCTCATATTTTTCTGCTTCTATTCATTTGCTCATTCTTGTTTCTTGGACTGGAATTCTACCTACTACCATATCCTTCTGTCAAAACGTTACTACTCTTTCAAGGCTCTCACAGTAGTCACCTGCTCTGTGAAGTTTTCCTGTGCCCCCACAGAGATATCATCTTTTCTTTTTAGAATACTGTTGCATATTATTTCCCCCATCATCATCCTCTATCATTTTTATATATGTGTGATGTGCTATTCTGATATACTATGTAATATCTTTGAAGGCAGTAAACAGCATTTTGCTTTGCACATATACCTTAAAAAAAATTTGTTGAGCTGCCCTTACCTCCTGAAATCATCATCTTTTTTGACTTGCCTATTTCTGATAGTGTTCTCCCATTACTCAGATATATATTTGTCTCAGTAACTTGTATATAGATATAGAGATGCCATAAATTGGAGGATTATGTAAATTTGTGATTGAGAACAGCATGTTGAATGACAAAATAAGGAGTCAAAAAACCATGCTGGGTTAAAAATAAGGCATGATTAGTTATAACATTGATATAAAAGAAACCATTGGTCAAGAAATGGATGAAGGGAAACTTGTTGGGCTGTTAGCTATGTAAAAAGAGTACTTAAGGATTTGACTCAGTGCTGAAACCTAAATGAATCAATAATCAATAAAGTTGTTCAGCTCCATTATTTACTAGCAGTCAAATGTGGGAAAGTCACTTGATTTTTTAGAGTATTTACTCTTTCATCTATTAAACACTACTGAGCACTAGTACTATGTACCAGACGTTTCTAGGTGCTGGAATTTCAACTGTGAAAGAATACCTGGTCTCTGTCCTTACGGACTAAAACATTAGTGAAATAATAACAGTTGTCCCACATTATAGTAAAATAATAATATTCATCTCAAAAAGCTACAGTGCAGAAGATTACATCAGAGAAGGACAAGAGAATAAAGAAGAGAGAAATAGAAAAATATTATGTAAGCATTTTAAAAGTATTGATAAAAATGTCTAATGTATTCCCTGGATATGTTTTTGATATATTTTCACCCTTAATGTTATTTTGTTTTCACTGTGATGCATCAGGGTGTGAATTCATTTATGATACTTGGTACTAGGAATATATTTTTGATCTGAGGATACATGTGCTTCTTTACATTTGAAAATTTCTTAGATCTTGCTTTTTCAAATATTTCTGATCCTATAGCCTACATTATTTTCTTCTGGAACCCCTCTTATGTGTATGTTGGAGATTCTCAATCTGTCTTCCATATTTCTTTTTTGTTCTTTCTTTTAAAAAATGCCTTGTCCCTTTCCGTAGCATTCTGGGCTATTTCCTCAGGATTTGCATCTGAAATAGTCTTTTTCATTGGTGTCCAGTCTACATAATCTAATCTAGTGAATTAAGAAAAACACTTATGGCTTTGCTTTTTATTTTTAAGGTTTCTATTTTATATTTTTAGATATCTGTCCGCTATAGTTTCTTTTGCCTTTTTTGTTTCATAATTTCTCCTTTATTTTTGTGCAAGTTTTTCTTTCATACATTTCTTTGGACAGTCAAAACATACTTATTTGAAATATTTTGCTACAGTACACTTTATTTTCATTTTAAAAAAGGTTTTTATTAAAAATACAGCTAACATGATTTTATATTAGTTTCAGGGGTGCACCATATTTAACATTTATATACCTAAACAAGTGATCACCATGATAAGTCCAGCAACCATCTGACATTGCACTATGCTATTACATTATTATTGACTAATTCCTTATGCTATATATTATATCCCCTTGACTTATTTGTTTTATACCTGGGAATTTGGACCTCTTATTCCCTTTCATCTTTCCCTCCCTTTTAAAATTTTTCAATTACATCTGACATTCAATATTATTTTATATTAATTTCAGATGTACAGCATAGCAGTTAGACATTTATATAATTTAAGAAATGATCCCACTGACTAGGAGTACCCATCTAGGACTACAAATAGTTATGATCATATCATTGACTATATTCTCTATGCTTATTTTACATCCGCATGACTATTTTGTAACTACTAGTTTGTACTTCATAATCCCTTCACCTTTTGTACCTTGCCCCAACCTCCTCCCATCTGTCACCCCAACAAATCTGGTACCCATCTGACCCCATATATAGTTATTACAATATCATTGACTATATTCCTTATGCTATACGCTACATCCCCATAACTACTTTGTAACAACTAATTTGTACTTCTTAATCTCTTCCTCTTTGTCACCCACACCCCCAACCTCCCTACCATCTGGCAAGCATCAAAATGTTTTCTGTATCTATGTGTTAGTTTCTGTTTGTTTGTTTATTTTGTTCTTTAAATTCTACATGTAAGCAAAATCACATTGCATCTGCCTTTCTTTGTCTGACATACTCCACTCAACACACTATCCTCCAGGTGGATTCATGCCACCACAGATGGCAAGCACCCATTCCCTTTCCTGGCCCACAAAATTCCATTGTATATATGTAAAACCCCCTCTTTATCCATTCTTCCATTGATGTCAACCTGCCTCCACATCTTTGCCATTGTAAACAATGCTGCAATGAACATATGGATGCACATACTCCCTCAAAGTAGCACTTTGGGTTTCTTTGGATAAATACCCAGAAGTGGGATTACTGGGTCCTTCTTTGTCTCTTGTTATAGCCTTTGTTTTAAAGTCTATTTTGTCTGCTGTAAGTATTTTTGTTTGTTTGTTTGTTTGTTTTTATCACTTCCATTTTCATTAAATACCTTTTTCCATTCCTTTACTTGACAAAACCATCTGTGTTTGTCTTTCAGTCTGAAGTGAGTCTCTTGTAGGCAGCAAATGTAAGGGTTTTGTTTTCTTATCCATTTGGCCCTCCAATGTCTTTTGATTGGAGCATTTAATCCATTTCCATTGAAAGTAATTGTTGATAGATATATAGCTATTGCCATTTGATTATTTATAATTTTGATCTTTCTTTTTTTTCTTTTCTTTGTCTTAAAATTATTTTTCTCGAATATTCCTTGTAATACTACTTTGGTGGTGATGAACTCCTTCAGCTTTTTCTTGTCTGGGAAGCTCTTTATCTGTTCTTCAGTTTTAAATGATAGCTTTGCTGGGTAGAGTATCCTTCATTGTAGATCATTGCTTTTCATCACATTGAATATTTTGTACCGATGTCTTCTAGCCTGCAAAGTTTCTGTTAGAAATCAGTTGACAAATTGGGGGGAGGAGGGTTGTTACTTTGTGAAGGGTGAAAAGGATAACTATTGCATTGTTCTGTACAACTGAAACTAATAATAATAAAAAAAAATAAAAAAAAATAAAAAGCAATATAAAATCTTAAAAAAAGAAAAAGAAATCAGCTGACAATCTTATGGGAGCTCCCTTATAAGTTACTAGTTGCCTTTCTCTTGCTGCTTTTAGGATTCTCTCTTTGTTTTTAATCTTTGTCATTCTGATTATAATGTGTCTTGGTGTGGGCCTGTTTAGATTCATCTTGTTTGGGATTCTCTGCACTTCCTGGACTTATATGTCTATTTCCTTTACCAGATTAAGAAAGTTTTCAGCCATTATTTCTTCAAATAGGTTCTCAATCCCTTGCTTTTTCTCTTCTCCTTCTTGTACCCCTGTGATGCGAAGGTTGTTATGTTTGATGTTGTCCCAGAAATTTCTAAAACTGTTCTCATTTTTTTTTTTTTGCTGCTGTTCTGATTGGGTGTTTTCTGCTATCGTGTCTTCCAAATCACTGATTTGATCCTCTGCTTCATCTAGTCTTTTGGTGGTTCCTACTAGTGCACTCTTCATTTCAGTTACTGTATTCTTCACATCTGATTGGTTCTTTTTTATGGTTCCTTTGTCATTTTTTTATGCTTGCTCTTTCTTTGTTGACGTTCTTACTAAGTTCCTTGAGCATTCTTATAACAATTGTTTTGAATTCTGTATCTGGTAGGTTCCTTGCCTCCCTTATATTTAATTGTTTTTCTGGAGTTTTCTCCTGTTCTTTTATTAGGGACATACTTGTATTGCTTTGTTTCCTCATTTTGACTGCCTCTCTGTGTTTCTTTTTATGTATTAGGTAGACCTACTAAGTCTCCAAGTCTTGCCTAGGTGGCCTTTTGTAATAGATGCCTTGTGGGGCCCTGTCACATTCTCCCTGGTCACCTGCTCCGGGTGCTCCATGTCCCTTGTGTGGGTTGTGTGTACCCTCCTATTATAGTTGAGCCTTGATTGCTATTGGCATGTCAGTGGTTGGCCCTCAGGTTGATTGGCTTGTGGGGTTTGGTCACATCCACAGCTTATAAACTGCTGTGTGTGGGGCTTACACCATGGAGTGGGATTTACCCTAGTGGGCTCTGCTGTGTGTTGAGACCACATTTTTGGTGGGCTGTTTGTAGAGGTAATTGAACAGTGCCTTGTTGTGGTCTCAAGCCAAATTCTAAGTATGTGATTCTGGGGCTTCTTGGGAGGGGTTCCAGTGTAGGCCCAGGTCACCCACTGTATGTGACTGGCCAGGGACTACCTAGTAGGAGCTACAAAGTGATCTGTGATTGTTTGCTGCCTGTATGAAAACTGGAGGTATATGGGTGACAGCACACTGCGAACTGAGGATGTCTGCCACCAGTAATGGGCCTGGGGTAGCTCCACTATAAGCCGGGATACCCTGAGGCCTACTGTCACTTGCCAGCTCCCTTAAGATTCAGCCACTGATAAAGCCTCATACAGTACATGAGTTGAATGAGGAAGGGTCTCAGGGAATCACTAGAGTGGGAAGAGTTGTGGATACTAGGTTAATGTAGATTCTGGTTTGGTGTCAGTGCTAAATCTGGAGCTACTCATCAAAAGTCTAAGAGCACACCAGGGCTGGTTCTTGTCCACCTGAGGCCCTCGTACTCAGATAGTTTTCCCAGTACGAGTGCAATGTAGGTGGGGCTGGCTGCTCTTGGAAAAGTGCCTCTGGTGTTGGGGGGAGTTGGGTGGGACAGGGTCCCAGTGGAATCAGCAGGGTGGAGCAATGGAGCTCACCAGACCATACAGATTCAGATTTGGCCTGTGGGAGAAAGCTCAAAACAGGAAAGATGGCACCTGCTTGCAGGCTGTACGGGATAAGGATCCCACACACGGAAAATGGTGACTGTCCTCCAGCCTTTGCCTCAAAGCCACACACCTCAGTCAGCCCCCTGTATGCCTCCAATGCCCCTGAGTCATTGTTTCTCTGCTGGAGCCCAGCGTGAGTGCTTGTGAATGAGTGAGACTCTGCACGAGCCCCTTAAGAGGATGTCTGTGTTACCCACAGCCCTCCATTCCACCCAGATGGTTGGAATCCCTACTTTGTTTCACAGCCAGATGTTGCGGGGGCTCCTCTTCCTTGCACTAGCACTTTGAGCTTGGGAGCCTTGTGTGAAGCTGGGGTCCCTTGCTCCTTCAGAGGAACCTCCACAACTGAGATATCAGTCCTGATTCACAACTGCCATGCAGAGATTTGGGGCCAGCCTGTTTTGCATCTCCATCCCTCTTACCAGTCTCAATGTGGCCTCATTTTTATATCTTCAGTTATAAACCTTCTGTTTAGCTAGACTTCAGATGATCTCCAAGTTGACTGTTCTATAATGTAGTTGTAATTTTAACATTCATGGGAGGAAGCAGGCACAGTACTTATCTAGTCCACCATCTTGGACCTCTTATAGTGCACTTTAAATAAATACAATTAGAAAAAAGAAAATTTTTGCCATATAATCTCATAAAATTAATTTTATTTGAGTGAATTTATCACCTAATTTTGTATTTTTTTTTGGGGGGGAAGGAGGGATTAGATATCTTTATGGGATTCTGGAATTTTGTTTGGTAAGATCAGTTTTTGTGAGAGAATTTTGCATTTATTTTTTCCTGTCCTTCTACTTTTGCATTATCCCTCACAGCCTGTTATTTTTGCAGTTGTTTCCTACCAGCCCTCTGGTGTCCCAACCCAGATCCAAATCTCATAATGGTAGCGAGAGTCACCATCTAAAAGCAATAGTGCAGATGCAGTCACTAATCCTAGAGAGGCTTGGTTTGATTTTGATGAGGCCATGCTGTTTTCCTTCTCCCTTCCTAGGTCTAGAGCATCTAATAAAGCTAGACCCACTTCAAGATCAAGTTATTGGAGTTACAACCCTCTAGCCCCTAATTTCAAGCAATGACTCTGACTTTGTTGCACCATCTTACTAGGGGAATATTTAGCTCCTCTTATCCTGCAGGAACAACAGTCCAAGCCACTAGTGCCTGCTTCTGGTTAAGGAGTAGAGCAGAAGGGATTGAGAAATACAGAATGGTAGCTACAAAATAGTCATAGGTATGTAAAGTACAACATAGAGAGAATAGTAAATAATGTTGGAACAACTATGTATAGTGCCAGATGGATACTAGTCTAATGGGGGGATCACTGCATAAATTATATAAATGTCTAACCACTATGCTGTACACCTGAAGCTAATATGAAATAATATTGAATGTTAACTGTAACTAAAAAAAAAGAGTAGAGCAAGCGTGTGACTGTCCCTGCACACATTATCATTATCTTCAGATTTTATTCTTTTCTAGTCCACAGAGATATTAAGTATTTTTTGTAAACTTTCCTGTCTTTGAGTTTGAATAATTTCTTTCACATACATTCAACCTGCATGGTCACTTTCAGAATGCTTACATTAATTAGTTTAATACCAGAGCTAAAACAAGGCAGCAGAAATATTGGCAATTTGTGTTGGCAATCACCTAGAGAGAAAATATCTATTAGTAGAAACTCTATAGCTTGAAATTCGTATGTACCTATCACAGTAAAGCTCTAACCAGCAGCAAGGTTGACTGGCCCATATTTTTTCCAAACATCTTTTTTTAACTTCCTCTTTGGAGCCCTCTCTGAATAGTCTTTAAAACTTAATATAGTTCATATAAAAAATTCTGGGAGTGTGGGGGGAAATAAGAGCAAGAGCACAGGATGATTTATTTCAACCTCATGGTGCCTAGAGATGCATCTATATCCTCAGTCTTACTAGAGAGGCCGCTGTCTATACTTCAATCCACATCGTGTTAGTGATTCATTAAGTATACTTTAAAAATCTCTGGTTTTCTTCTTATTATTAAAGCAAATTTTCTCTTGTTTTACAGCAAAATGGGGGAAAATCTCCACTCCTTATGTCCATGTCTATAATTTATAGTTCTTCATATATATCAGCATTTAATAAATGTTGAATATAAGTTGCAAAAAGATTGTGTTCCTTCATTGTAGGATTGTAAAAATGAATGCATGCATTTTTAATTTTTAAACACTTACTAACCATTTCATGAAGGAAGTCAAGTAGTTGCAAAAGTTATATCTCTGTCATATCTTACTGGAACTAGCCATAGACAATAACACTGCCCAGTATTCAATGTTTTACTAGACATTATGGCTACTGGCTATTGGTGTCAAATTCCATGGACTTATTTATGTAATGTCATTCCCTGTATTTTTATTTCCACATCTATTACTATAGGACTAGTTATTTCTTTATATCTTCTTTTCTGTACAAATGCAATTACTAGCCTTCCTATCTGTAGTCTAATGGCACTTAATGTTTATGAGATCCTGGACATTTCCTAGAATTTGATGAGAACTATGGAACTTCTTTCTTGAAAATGCACTTACGTATACAGTCCACATTTTATATAAACTTCACTGGGTTTCAGAATTCCCTGAAGCTGCCATGTGGACTCCCAAAGTGCTTCCATTTGAATTTGTCGTATCTATCACATTCACCCATTCATTTATCCATCAAATACTTTTGCATCTGCACTAAATTTGATGCATTTCTGCTTAGCTCTGGAAATACAAAGACAAATAGAAATTGAGTTTTCCTCTTAAGAAATTTCTGGTCCAGATTAGAGGAAAGAAATATGTCCAACATATGTAATGAAGTGTTATAGGTATTCGTGGGCTTCAGAGGAGGCCCAAAGACAGAAGATTCTGATTCTGTTAGGGGAATATTAAGTGAAATCTTCAAGAAACAGATAAAGTCTCCTAAAGGAATGACTTTATTATTCCACTCCTATGTTAACAAAACACAATGGTGTTCCATTAATGCAGGACAATGAACAAACTTTTTATCTCAAAATTTAAGAAACTTGTTAACCAGACCCCAGTCGATTTTTGTTCTGTCAGTTATCTGCAAAGTTACATGGAGTAACTTAAATAAAATCTCTGTATTTCAGCGTTCTCATCTGTAGTAATAATAATAATAATAATAATAATAATAATAATAATAATATGAACAACAAGAGTAACAAATAAGAACCATCTTATGGAATTTTGGAGAATAATGATAACATCAATAGCAACTATGTCTGCAGGCATTTTACAATACTAAGTCTTACATTTATTATCTCTAGTGTATTAGAATGACTAAGGATGAGGACTTTGGGGTCAGCAACATCTCTGACTTTGCCAATTTTTGTCTGTATGATTTGCGGCAAATAATTTGACCTACTAATCAATTTTCTCATCAGCACAAAGGGAATAATATGCACCCTGTAAGAATTAAATGAGGCAATGCAAATAATCTGAGCATGGTACCTAATAATATTATTACTATTGAAAAAAATCAGAGTTTTTAGTAGATATAATTGTCACCATTTACATGTAAGGAATTTGAGCCCCGGATAGTTAAATAACTTTCTGAGGTGTGGATGGAAAAGGGGCAACAGGTTAAGCTTGACAAGCTCAGCAGACTGAAAATAACCACATAAGATAACGTGAGCATAAAAACTTTCATAACCAAGTGGGCCATGTTGGGAAGCCACATCTTTAGCTTCCTTCATAAAGTTAATCTGTGCCTTTTCAGTGAGCCTGTTTGTTTTTCTGCACCTAAGATAACATTTTAGGAATGTCAGTAATCCTTTTTCTGGACCAGAGCTAGAAGCTGCAAAATTCCTCGTTATCATGCTCATCTCCTGGTTATCATCTCTTTGTGCTGTAGAAAAGCTAACTGTTAGCTATCCTCACCCTCCTATGTAAAAGAAGTACCTGTCTCTCCAATTTACTTTTATCCAATCCCAGAGGTTTCCCGCTTTGTTCTCCCCCACCCCCTTAATCTGTCGCCAATGGATTTTATGTAACCTTCATCCTTTGATTTTATGTATAAAATAAGCTGCAAACCGCCATTTTGCGGAGCATTTTCTCAATCTGTTGAGATTTTGCTTCCTGGCAATTCTCGACAGTTTGGCTCAAATAAACTCTTATAAGTTTTCTCTTAGGCTGGATGTTTTTCATCAACAAAGGTTGTATAGGCATTGAGAAGTGTAGTTGGGATTCAAATTTCTCTGACTCCACATGCCATGGTTAATTTAAGGCTGGGGAGAGGGTGGTATAATGGTGGGTGGAGAAAAAGAAATGAGAGGGAACAAATAGCACTGATACAGTTCTTCACACATAGCCAATTTTCTTCTCTTTTTAATTGTTACCGTACAGTTTGAATTTTCTTCTTCAGCTAGTGTTACCATGTCATTGATCCAGAACAACTTCACCTCTGTGCTTTTCTCTGGGCCATCCATGTCCTGTTTCTTCCTTCTAAGTTCAATTCCCATTCCTTCTGAAAGGCCCTGAGAAGACTCAATGCCTTTTCAAGGCTGTCTAGACCATATCTCTTGGGAGTCATCATTGGGAAGATTCCTAACACTTTTTGCAGTATCACTTTCTTGGTGCTAATATTACCCAGCTCTTTATTGTGACCTTTTAGTCCCATATGTTTTTATCACTGCACAGAGGTCATACCTCCTTATAAGCAGAGCCACGGTTTGAGCTCAGTGCCTGCAGTGCTGTCTGACCTGTACTAGCATTCAATACAGACCTCATTACTGAGTGTGTTTCATTTTGAAAGATAATTTTAAAGGATGTGTTGCTTTGATGTGAACAGAACTCTGAAATCATAATCTCAATCATAAGGAAAATACAGTTTTATTTGTACACTGCTTCTTTAGAAATATGGCTAATGTGTAGAGTAATGAAAACTTTTTTATTCTTGTAGCTGGAAGATGGATAACAAGGTAATAGTGTCATGGTTTGTAGAAAATCATGGCATCAAGGGAAATGTGATAAAATGCTAGAGTGTTTATCATTTTGATCTTCTCCCTTTTTTGTTTCTTTTTTCTTTCCTAGCCTAGAAAAAATAAGTTACTATAGCACTTTTAGAGCCCATCCTTTCAGCCCTGTTAATATAACAGTAGCCTTTTTAACAGTATACTATTTATTTGTGGTATGTAACATGGTAAGTGTCAGACAACGGGTAAAATCCCCTTTTGAGAGTATTCCTTATGCAAGTTCTTCATATAGACTTGTAACATTGTGTTATATGATTTTTTGGGGGGGAAAAACTTAAAGATAAGAAATCAAGGCAGTGTTTAAGCTTGTTTCTCAGTGGAACTTTATTTTTTTTTAATCTTTGGGATGTTACAGTGTTGCTCTTATAATTTATGGTTAGCTTTTGACTTGTACTATCTCTGTTTATTTTATTTTGTTTTTTAAGTTTTCTCTTACTCAGATCATTTTCTGTAAATAAGGAAGCCTAGGCAAAAGGAGACTTCAAACAGATGGGCACTGGTGCCTTGGGTCTGATCTTAACAATCAGGCTGCACCGTAGGAAATGCTGTTAGTGAGGTAACTAAGCATAAGGCATATGGTCATGCCGTGTTGATTTTGGGAATCAAAAAATAACATTTTCACTTGTGTCTGACAGAAAGCCAGTTTACTTAATAGTTTTTCCCTTAACCTTAAGTAGAAGAATATGGGACTAGGAAATTTAAATTTATGTGGTTATTAGAACATGATTAGACACAGTCTCACAGGGCAGTTTGGCATTGTGCTTGTGAAGTGATGCATTTTTTGTTTTTGCTTTGTTTTTCAACGGCCCATTCTTAGTCTTCATCTTACTTGACTTTTCAGAGCATATGAAAAGTTGCTCACACCCTTTGTCTTTTTTTTTTTTAAGATTTTTATTGGGGAATTGGGGGGGTGGGAACAGTGCTGGGGAATTGGGGGAAGGGGAACAGACAAGTTGCTGTCCTTTTGTTCTTCAGTCTAGTTGTGGAGGCGTTGCTTCATTGGCCCAAGTTGGCACCATCATTGCGCTCTTCCTGGGCGAGGTAGATCAGTCGCCGGCTTCTGGACCGCCGCTCACTTCGGCTGCTGGCCGCTCACGCTGGCTGCTGGCTACACATGGTAGCCCATGGCAACCCACTGTCACAGGGGCTGCAGCCTACACCGTCGCCAGCGACTCACAGCAGCCCAGCTCCAGGTTGAGCTGTTGTTCAGCATCTTAGCTGTAGAGGACAGTGTCACTGGCCCTCATATGTGGGATCTGAACCGGGGCCCTCTGGCGTCCCAAGCCAGTTCTCAACCATCGCACCACTCGGCCAGCCCCTCACACCCTTTGTCTTGATGCCATGTTTTCTAGGACTTGATGCTTCTGTGGCTTTCAGCCTGCTACACCAGACAGTTCTCAGTCTCAGGCTCTCCCTGTTCTCCCTGTCCTCTGATTGTTGGAATATCCCAGCACACTCCCTCCCTTGGTGATCTCATGGGGTCTCATAGCTTATATACTAAGTATAAGCCAATAAATTCCAAATGTATACGTCCGGTTCAGAGACTAAACCACTGATAGCAGTATACATACAGCAGTGTACTACTCCACTTGGATGCCTACCAGACTTTGTAAATTGGACCTGTCCAAAACTCATCCCTTCCAAATCTGCTCCAGCCAGTCTTCCCTATATCATATGATGACACGTCCATCATTCCAAGTGGTAAATTAATAATGGTGGGTTCATCCTTTACTTTTCTATTTTACTCAAACCCTACATCTAATCCATTAGGGGATCCAGTTGACTGTAATTTCAAAATATATCCAGACTTGAATCACTTTTTACCATTCCATCCTACAAATCTGGTCTAAGTCATTATTAAGTCTTGTTTGGATAATGGTAATAGCATCCTAACTTAACTTGTCTCTCTTTTCCTACCATTGTGCCCCTCACCCCGCTCCCTTCCATGGTCTAATCCCAGCACAGCAACCAGATAAATCATTTCAATAGGTAGGTCACATTATGTGCTCCTTGCCCCAAACCCTGCAATATTTCCCCTTTCTCCTAAAAGAAAGTCAAAGTAATTCAGTGGCGTTAAGGTCCTATGTGATCTCACCCTCTGTTACTTCTCTGACTTTACCTCTAGCTACTCTTCTCCTTGCTTCTGTTATTCTATCTTTACTGGCCTCTGTTCTCCCCCTTCCCACCCCCCCGAATATTCCAGCTCTTTCCTCTTTTTATAACATTCTTCCTCTAGGTGTCCTCTTTGCTAACTCCCTCAACCTCCTTTGAGTCTTTTCCCAAATCACGTGCTCCCAAGGAGGCCTTTGCTTCCTGACCACCCTATTTAAAATAGGAAGCCATTCTTCTCACCTCCACCCAGCCACCAACTCTACAGATTCCCCTTATCCTGCTCAATTTTTTTAAAGATGTACTTATCATTGTCTAACACAGTGCAGTTTAGTTATTTATCATGTTTACTATTGATTGTCTCTTGTTGTTGGATTATAAGCCTCATGTGTACAGGGGCCTTTGACTATTTTTTCCCCCCCATTGGTTTATGTCAAGAGGCTAGCATTTTCTGGCATGTGGTAGGTACTAATAAATATTTGGGTAATGAATGATAGGGTGAATGGGTAGTGCAGCAACAGTGACTTGGCAGTTTCTTCATTGCCTGGCGTTGTGGGCCTATTCAGTATTAAAGAGATTGTCCCACCACAGTCCAATTACTGTTGATTCTTTTAAAGAGAAAGGCTTGTGGGGTTAGTTTTGGATTGTGTTCAGAAAGGGTACTTTAGGCATGTAATTTCCCTTGTCCTTCTGGAGGACCTCCTTATTAGTCACGTGTTACTTAACAACAAGGATATGTTCTGAGAAATGCATCATTCAGTGATTTGGTTATTGTGCCAACATCTTAGCGTGTACTTACACAAACCTAGATGGCATAGCCTACTACACATCTGGGCTATATGCTATTGCCTATTGCTCCTAGGCTACAAACCTGTACAGCACATTACTGTACTGAATGCTACAGGCAATTGTAACACAATGGTAAGTATTTATGTATCTCAACATATCTAAACATAGGAAAGGTACAGTAAAAACATGGTATAAAAGATTAAAAAATGATATACCTATACAAGGTACTTACCATCTGGGTGAGTCAGTGAGTAAATGTGAAGGCCTAGGATATTACTGTATACACTGCTTTACAAACACTATATAGTTAGGCTTTTCTCAATTTATTAAAACTTTTTTTCTTTCTTCAGTAATAAATTAACTGAAGCTTACTGTAACTTTTTTTACTTTAAAAACCTTTTAATTTTCTTAACTTTTCAACTCTTTTGTGGTAACACTTAGCTTAAAACACAAACACATCGTACAGTTGTACAAAAATATTATCCTTCTTTATATGCTGATTCTATGAGGTTTTTCTATTTTTAATTTAAAAATTTATTTTTACTTTTTAAACTTTTTTTTTTTGTTAAAATGTAAGGCACAAATACACACAGTAGACTAGGCCCACACAGGGTCAGGATCATCAGTATAACTGTCCTCCGTCTCCACATCCTGTCCCACTGGAAGGTCTTCAGGGACAGTGACATGCTTGGAGCTGTCATCTCCGATGATAACAATGCCTTCTTCTGTAATACCCCATGAAGGACCTGCCTGAGGCTCTCCTTGAGTTGTCTCTTTTTTCAGAAATATGTCTGTGGTGGATTGCTTGGTTTGTTTCCTTTTTTCATCGTAGATTTTCTTGTAAGCAGGTAACACACCATGAGCATTCCTCTCTATCAATGAAAACCTTTCAGTATTGGGGATCTATGATTTTAAACTTTTTATGGAGCTTGTTGAGACCTGCAAAAGCCTCAGCTAAACCCTTCATGTGAATTTTTTTGTGGTTCATTTTTTTCTTCTCCTGCATTTTCCTTTTCTCTTGCCTCTTCTTCAGCTATGCATTCTTATTCCAGTTCCAACAACTCCTCATTAGTCAATTCCTCAGGTACCACTTCTAGGAGCTCTTCAGTGTCATTCTCATCCACACCCAGGTTAAAGTTGTTTGCCATTGCAACCACTGTCTTGTTGAGTTTTGCAAATTTTGCACTATGATGTTATGACAGCTATGATGTCACTGGGAGACAGGAGTTTTTCAGCTCCATTATAATCTTATGGGACCACTGTCATATATGGGACCACATATAAGACGGTGGTCCATTGATTAAAACATTGTTATGTGGTACGTGACTGGATTTAAATCTTGCTTTCCTCCAATCTCCTGGCCATTGGAAAGGAGGTTATTGGGGGAAATAATAACCTCACATTTGCTTTTAAGTTTGAAGTGGTGGTCAAAACTAGGAATTGATATCAAAGCATTATTTTCTTCCCAAACATGCCAATACCCTGACAAGACTTAAATGATTTGGGGAGGGGGAGGAGATAAAAATAGTGTATTAACATAGCTACCAATGCAGTAATATACACTCCTATCTGATTTGTGGATTTGGGGCAGGTGCTCTGACTCACTTACATAGCACCTATTCTAATTTCTGGACCTCAGGGTTTACTGCAATAGGATATGACTGGTTGCTGTAGAAAGCAAGCTAAGCTGGGAAAGATCTGGTGTAGCAATGCAACTGTCACTAGTCACAGCTGTGGTATTTTTAGTGATCATGGTACCAAGTAATATTGAGAATAAAGGAAGCATGTGTTGCTGTCTTGATGTCTACATATTGTCTTGATGTCTACATAGTGTACCATTACATAAAAGCACTCTTTTCTTGCCATTTCGTTCTTCTATCATTTCATGTCTGATTGGTTTGCTAGCAAAGAGTTGACAAGTAAACATGTATTACCCTATTATTTAAGGGAACCTTTTCTCTTTCTTTAGAGGAGTTTCATTCAAATTGTGCTTAGGGTGTGGTAGATAGTCTCCCAAGATAGCTGCCCAATAATTCCTCCATTTGCTGTATGTGCATCCCACTCCTCCCTCGAGAGGTAGAGCCTATCTCCTGCACACCCCTCCTGCTTTGAGCTGGGCTGGCCTTGTGAATGTCTTTGACCAATAGAATGCTGTAGATAAAAAAATGATGCTGAGTCAGTTCTGGACTTGGTTTGAAGGGGAGTGGCAGCTTTTGTTTCCGCTGTCGTGGAACTCAGCTGCCATGATGTAGGGAAATCTGGGCCATCCTGTTGGTGATAAGAACCCTGTGGAGCAACCATGTGGAAAAAAACCAAGCTGCAAGCCGATAATCAGTGCCACAGCCCGGCCATAAAATGAGGTCTCTTTGAATCTTCCAGTCCACCTCAGATACCAAACAAATGCAGCTCCATGAGTGACCCCAGCCAATAATACCACATGGAACAGAAGTATCCTCTATCTTACTTTCAGAATGCTATCGTTTTTAGCCACTAAGTTTTAGGATACTTTGCTATATTGCAATAGATAATTGATACAATGGACTTTTGGGGACCAGAAGATTGTGTTTTATTTAACCTTTTATTTTGGACCTTGCTTGATGTTATTTGGTAGATTTCTAAAAGGTTAAGAAAATGACCCTTTCCAACTGGTAAATACTTGTACTCATACAGAGATACTAGAATAGTAGCAAATAATTGCTGATGAGTCGAAAAATGGCAATGCTTTTTAGGAGTGTCACAGAGGTGAGGCCACAGATCCCGCTCTTCTGTCATAACCCTGCAAATCCCTGGGCCCATGAGTGGGACTGGAGAGGGAGATGCCCATGGATGGAGGGAGGAAGAGAAACCAGGAATATAATTCCATTTTAGGGCAGGTATGGATCTAACTGACTGCTATACTGACACACTAAAATAATAGTGAGTCTTGGTAGACTGAAATCTAGAGATAGCAATACCTTATTCACTGAGTATCGGTGATAAATGCGCAGAGGGCAGGTGTTCACTTGGTAGTTTTGGATATAAATTATAAAGTCATTTTTTCTTAAAAAAGAAATAGTAATATATTTGAAATCATTGGATATGTATTTCTGAGCTGTCTGATTTCAAGAATTCTTACCTTTTTATAGACTCATTTCAACTCTGCATTTGAAACCAGATGGCTTATTCTTGAACTACAAGACTGAATATATTAACCTTTAATGTAAATGCACTTACTCATTGAGCAGTTGGTTACCCCTACATTTTTCTGCTTGACCTTGGTAATAAAGAACCACTTTTTGATTCTTATTTTTTTAATGCTTACTAGAAAATTTTATTTGAGAGTTACCGAACCATCTGATTTGGATGTTTTAAAATATAAAAGTCAGAAATAAATTGGCACTGCTAAGGTACTCTGGATGAGAAGGTTGCCACCACTGTATAAATCTCAAGTTGCAAAGAAGCAATTTGAGTTTTTTCTGTGGGTTGACATGTGTGTGTGTGTGTGTGTGTGTGTGTGTGTGTGTGTTAAAGTTGGTAAACCAAAGACTTATTCAAGCTGTGAAATACATTCAGAGTAAACAGCAATAAATAACAAGAGGCGTGTTTTGTCAGATATGTTTTTGACTGTTGTACAGGCTTCTGATTATGGGAAAAAAAGGCCTGTTTGAAATTTTGGAATGATGGATCTTCCATAATGGGGATAGGGTGTTTTGGCTGCGAAAGAGAACAGATGGAAAGCTTTATCTTGAACTAGAATGTTATCAGTCAGTTTCTCCTTATCTTTTAAATATCATGTGTTCTTAATAGTTTTTAAAGTTCAAAAATTTTTTTTTTCTGGCTTTATAGAATCTTTTAAAACTTTCACTGTTTTCTGGTCCTGGTCTGTTCTAAAAACCACACTTGAACCCACCTGGACCTGTACAACATTAGAAATTGTATGAATTGGTTTTTGAGTTGTGTGGATATTTAGTACTATATAACAGTGAACTTGATGGAGTTCAGTGAAGTTTAATAAAGCTGTGGCCAAATTCTACTAAATGTGAAAAGTTTCATTCATTATTATTCCCGAAATACTCTCAAAGAAAGAAAAGTGAAGCAAAATTATGCACTCTTATTCGGTTATTATTATAGAGGAAAATAAGTAAATATGTTGGGATTAAAGTGCTTTACAGGGAGGTGGGATATGATGCCTTGGGGTTGACTGTAAATATAAAAGTAGAAGGTGAAAGTGAAATTAGGTAAAGGGGAAAGCATCTCTATAATTTGATTTTTTTTTTTTTGGTGTTAAAATGAGCTGTAATTCTAGTCAGAAAAATCCAGTAGGCTTTCCTTCTCATTACATTCAAAACCTGTTTACCTAAAGAATTCAAGGACATTTACTTCAAATGAAACTTTCCTTTCAACGTGCATTAAAAAAATTACATCTTTCTAAATGGTGCTGCAATTTTAACCTCAGCAATTTTGCATAGCATAGTTTTCACATTATAGGACCGGAGTTCAAGAGATTTTCTGACAACTTAATTGATTTGTATTTAGTGTTCTTTGGCTTATGTGCTTGGGCTAAAAATAACTGTTTGAGGTGATCTCATTTTAGCTATTTAAGGTTTCAAGTACATTGCATATGTGGGTCTCCATCTTCGTCTTCATTCAGGTTTTAGAGAGTTCCTGTTGGTGATTACAGAATTTGATTCTGATATTATGTGTTATTATTTCATTGCCTGCCAGAAAGCAGATTTAGTAGTGTAAGGGAAAGCCATCTATAAAAGTTGCTTGCTTTCGTGATTTGATTTCATCTATCAGCAAGAAATATTGGTGTTTGTGAACAGAAACTGCTTAGATTTTTCTTCCTGACCAAATGAATATAAGGTGGCATTCATTAGTCTAATGGATAAATGGCCTAGTGCCTATTAGTATTATTCATTTGTTTCTTCACTCACTATGCTTAAACTTTATTTCTTTTAATATAATATCTTGAGATTGTAGTAAACTCAGCATTGCATGTAAAATTTATTCATTTTGTTTTTAAAATAATTAGTTATTTAAAATATTAAGACAGTTTTAATAAAAAACTGATGGAAGCTGTATAATAAAACTAGTATTTTCCTTCCTGTTTATAATTTGATTGGAACATTTCAAATGTACTCTAATCATTAAATTTTCTTCACCCTTAAAGCTAGTGGTAATGACTCCTTTAACCAGGATTTTAAAATCTGACTACAGTTTCAAGCATTTAGTTTAGGTATAAATTTTGGATGACCTTGAAATTTTTTAAATTCTCATTTACCCAGATTATGAATAGGCATAATGTGCCTATGTGGTTTGGGATATACTGATTCATTGAAATAAGATGTAAAATTAATGTACAAAATCAATCGTTTATGTATTTTGGTTAGAAGATTTGATGAAAGAGAAAAACATATGTAAAATGGCAGCATAAAAGATAAAAGAGACATAATCTTAAGATATGTGAAAGAACTATATAAGAAAAACTTTGAACACTTGAACAAGTGAAATGACATTCTTTGGTCTTGAATAGGACAACTCTGCATTAGAGAGATGTCAGTTCTCTTGTTAGAAATTCAACATGATCCAAATAACTAAGGAAACATGTTTTTTTCTTTTTTCTTTGAGTTAGACAAGTTGGTCATAAAGTTGATGTGGTAAAACCATGAAAAAAGAACTGAGAAAGTCCTCAAAAAGAAAAGCAATGAGGGGCATATTAAAACATACTATAAAGCCTCTATAATTATAGCAGTGTAGTACTAGTGCTTAATTAGGTAGTCCAATGGAATAGAATGAAAATTCCAGGAACAGGTCCAAGTGTGTGTTGAAATTTAGTATCTAATAAAGATGGTATCTAAATTCTCTGTGGAAAATATGGACTTTTAAAACAAATTGTGTTGAGAAAACTGGCCATTTCACAAACAATAAAATTGGGTCTACGCTTTACATAAAATACTAGAATAAACTGCAAATGGATAAGAGATTTATAAAAAATATGAAACTATTCAAGTACCAGAAGATAACATCAACAAAATCTTATATAACTTTGGTATGGAAAAGCCTTTCTATTTATGACTTAAGATTCAGAAGCAATAAAATAAAAGGTTGATAAATTTGAGAACATGAAACTTTTTCATGGGCAAAATAGTCTTCAGCAAAGTCAAAACACAAATGACCAATTGGGAGAAAATATTTATAACATATATAATAGACAAAGTGCCAAGTTTCTTAATATGTGAAAGGGGTCATAAAAAGTGAGGGGAAAAAAGGCCAAAACCTGTTACAAAAAAATTAGCAAAAGACATAAATAGCTCATAGAAAAATATATCTAATGACTCTTAAATATGTGAAAAGATTCAAAGACTGGCAAAAATGTAAAACCTTCATGATATACTTCATTGGTGAAGCTATGGGGAAACAGGTATTGTCATATATTGTTGGTGTGAAGGAAAAATATTATAATGCCTGTGGAGGGAAATTTTGTAATACCTAATAAAATTAAAAATGCATTTACCTATGGCGATTTTTAAAGACTTACTTTGAAAGTACATCTCCACAAATGTGAAATAACGAATACAGAGGGTTGTTAACTATTGTTACTCATTGTAAAAGTGAAATATGAGAAATCACTTAAATGCCCAACTACAAAAAATTGGTTGAATATGGTACAACAATCAATGGAGTACTATGAGTTCATGAAAAAGTATAAACTGAGAGCAAGTAATATTTGCAATTTGTTCTATGTAAAAAATAAAAATAAAATACAGGTGTGAAAGAGTAAATATAGTTGTGGTAGGCAGCTTTTGACATGTTTTCTAACAACCTCTAAATTCTGGCATTTACGCTCTCCACTTGAGTATACCTAGACTTCGTGACTTGCTTCTTACCAATAGGTTTCAGCAAAAGTAATAGGATATCATTTCTATGACTAGTTTACAAAAGATTGACCTTTGCCTTGCTGGTATCCTCTCTCCCTGGATCTTCTCATGTGCTTGCTTTGATGGAGAAGGATACTTGGGCATTCTCCTGCAAACGGCCTGCAAAGAAGTGAGGCCCTTAGTTTAACAGTTTGTGAAAAATCGAATCATGCCAGCAAACACTGAGTGAGCTAGCGGATCCTGTTTCAATTCAACGTTGAGATGACTTGAAGCCTGGGCTGCCACTTCAGTTGCACTTCATTTGTAACCTCATGATGGTCTCTGGGCTACCGCTGTAATTGCAGTCCCTGAAGACCCCAAAAAGGACCCACACTGTGCCTGAATTCCAAATGCACAGAAACTGTGAGATATTAAATGTGTATTGTGCTAAGCTGCTAAGCTTTGCGGTAATAGACAACTAATAAACAATGAGGCTATTCCGCCGGAGTCAGAATCTTTTGTATAATAAAGAAGGGAAGGTAAAAATAGATATTTATTTTTATACAAAAGACACGTGGGAAAGATAAACAAGCAGCAAAAAAGAGAAGTCAAGATCTGAATATTTGAAAATTATTATGAAGTGAGCTCAAACTTCATGACCTGACTGTTAGTGAGAAACTTTAGTATTCAAATATACAAATACATTTTTTAGCATAGTCATAGTCTTGTCATAAGTTTGCATACAGATTTACTGAAAATTATCAATTCTAATTCATGATAAAATTTGAAATACCCACGTTTCTAGTGAGATTTTGGCCTTCAACTCTGAACAATTTGTTTCTGGAGGTACTTTGAATAAAAAAGTTGACTTGTTTTGCCTCATAATGACTTGATTATGGTCACCAGAAAATGCTTGTGTTAAAGGAAGTCCCTATTTATATTCAGTTTTTGCTATAATAAAACACATTTATTGCAGAAATTTAACAAGTCTTGAGATAATTTGGGTGTTTTTAAAGAACTGTGAAACTATCTCACAATGAAAATGATTCTTCTACTGAAGCTCCCAATAAATAATATATACAATTTACACATAGTAGGCAGTTTGTAAGTTTCAATATTCCTTTCACAAGCTCTAACAACTTGTTACATCATATTCCAGTTGTTAAGGAATGAGTTGGCTAGACATGAAGGCTGAAAGATAATGGGGTAATGAGGCTACTTTGGACAATTTAGAGGAGTATTTCCCTCTTTTTATCTTAAGGGAATTTATAGTATCTTACGTGAAGCAGAATTGCTTCTTTGAAATTCTTAAAATCAAAATATTACTGGCTTTTTTTTTTTTTAAAGCAGAACAACTGCAAGATCAAGTGAGTTAATTACTGAATGGGGAAAAACTATTTTCTCTGGTTTTATTCCTGAATTATTCAATTATACCACTCTTTCTATGCACATGGGGACATCTATTACACCTATCGTGAAGTTTAAGTTCAAATCAAACATAATCTAACATATTCAGGGTCTCGGTCAATCAGGAGAGAATGGATACACATATCTATTTATTTTTAGCTAGTTTTTAAAAAAGTGATACAATGATCCCTCCAAGAAAAAAAGATAAATGGTGCCATTGGCACTGCTTGGTAAAGGTACCAATTTTCATGGTTCATTAGGCTCTCTTATCCATGAAGACTTGTTAAAGGCCATGCATGGGCAGAATAAGGATGACTTTAAACAGTCAGCCTAGCTTCTTCGAATGCTGGAGGGAAATGTGCTATAGATGTGATCTAAGACTCAGTTAATTTAATTAAGCCCAGGAAATTCTGGGGCACAGTGAATTGTGAGCATGAAACATTGCATACAAAAACCTATCTGTTTTAGTTCTGACAAATTGGGAATTTTACCTCACTTACCTATTTTCTTATTGTTTAGATACAAAATTCATTGGATGGGATTTTCCTAGGGGAATATGATGATTTAAAAAAAAAAAAAAAGGTTGTATTGTGCCTCTGACAACCCCTGGCTTTACTCCTCTAGCATGAACCCGAGCATATACAAACCCTAGCTAAGTATCTCTCCACTTGAGCCTAGCTGAAACACAATACTCTTTCTTATAGGTAGAAGCAGCCTTTGAAATCTGACAAAAGGTAAAGTTATATCTGGGACAGACTACTGGGGAGTTTTCATTAATGCAGTTTGTTGACTTTGTGACTTTTTTTTCCTTTTTTGTAATCTCCATTAATAATTCAGGCTACAAATGTACTGGGGTAAACAATTGGAAATACGTAGAGAAACAACATGCTCCAAACAAGAAGCAATGACTGCCCAGGACACTGACTGCTGTGCGTGGCTGGAGGCCCAGGCCCTTGGTTAGCTTTGGTTGTTTGGGAAGACAAAAGGAAGTGAGAAGATCATAGAGGAGGAAGGCATGAAATATGTCTGAAAATTCGATGAGTTAGACAAGTAAATTAAATCTGTGGCAGTGTGGGCAGGCAGCACAGATGCAAAATTGTAGCCCTTGAAAAAGAGGAAATAGAACATAAGGCTCTTGCTGTATGTGTGATTAAATCTCATGGGTCTATGGAGAGGAAAATTGAGATGCCGGAGAAACAAATGATGGTGTAAAAACTGCAGTGCACTGACTGAGGCAGAGGGTGAAGATGCCTGAGGGAGATGAGGTCGTTTTAATGATTTCTACTTGGAGCTAACTATGAAGATAAGCTAAAACTTCCCACCACTGAAGAATGAAACTATCAACCTAGTCTTATAACCACATGTAGCTAATATTCTAGTCAATACTAGCTGCTGATTCACGTGTGAAAAAAATATCAAGCAATTCAGCAAATTCTTGCCTTTAAATACTTCTACTCTGTTTGGGTACTTGCTGGGCACAGTAGTAAGATTTTTGCTTTTACTCATTGGTACTCTTTTTTCTTTTCCTAGATTTCAACCTCCTTTTTATTGTCCATATACCTACTTTATAACCTAACTACATGAAACTTTTGCCTGAAGCATTATTTTAAAAGAGTTTCTAGTAATTGAGAAGTCTGTGTGTGTGTATGTGTATGCATATTTATCTAGATAGATTAAAAATGCCAAATTATGTTGAGAAGTCAGAATTGCAACAGATAATGGAATCAGATATAAACATTGTTATGAACTATTAAAGGATGAGAGAATGTTAGGCCTTCCTATATATATTTTATTAAATCATGAGATGAGAAGGTTAGTATCATTTTCATGTTCCCCAAACCCATTATCATTCTTTTGTGTGTGTGCATGTGTACAGGAGGTCATACAGAATCAATTGGTTCAAAGACTTTCTTTTTTTAATTTTCACTTTATTGAAGTATAATTGACATCTAAAATTATAATATATTTAAAGTGTACGTCATGGTGATTTGACATAAATATACATTGTATGGGGGAGAAACAAACTGTCCTCTACCCTTAAGGTTCTAGCTGGTCTAATAATCAAGTAGACACGAGACAGATTAGCAAGAGAAAATAACTAAATTTAACACATTCATATGTATGGGAACCCCACATACATGAGAGAGTCAGAGGCCCCGCATGTAGGAGAGATTCAGAGACAGAAAGGGGGATTGAGGTAGATAAGACATTCTGGGCTGGGGATGAGGTAATGCATCTTGGGGGCTTCAAAGGGTCATTGTAGAATGATAAGAAGAGCACAAGTTTAGTAAATAGAAGTTTGCCCTGACCTATAGATAGGTCAAAAGAAGATATATCTTAGTGAAAGGCCCCTAATTCAAATTCTTCTAGGTAGTTAAAGAGAGGGGCAGAAGTTTTTTTTGAGCCTGTGGCTCAAGTTTCCTTTAGGTCAAAGTAATCTGCATACATATCCCTGAGGCCCATCTTAGTGTGGCTCTTTCTGAACTTCCACAATTGTGTATAGCTTCCCCCTATCTCGTTAATTAACATATCCATCCTCTTACATACTGGGATGCCAAAAAAATGTTTACACATTTTAAGAGCTGTTAACACTTTGCTCAAGCAGTAGTAGCAGTAATCAGAAGTGTCTGGACGCTGATGGTAACCACTTTGAGCACCTCTTGTAATGGCAGAAGTCAAACGTGAGTGTCTTCATGTTTTGTTATTGGTATATATTTATACAGTTTTTTCCTTTCCTAAAATGTGTATACATTTTTTGGCACCCTCTGTATTTATCATTTTTTGTGTGTGAGAACATTTATTTTTACTCTCTTAGCAAATTTCAAATATACAACACAGCTCTGTCAACTGTAGTCAGCATGATTTACTTTAGAGCCTCAGACCTTTTTCATTTCATAACCGAGTTTGTACCCTTTTACTGACCCATTCCTATTTCCCTAACTCCCCAGCCCCTGGTCACCACTTTTCACTGTCAGTTTCTATAAGTTTCACTTAAAATTTTTTTTTTTAAGATTTCACATCTAAGTGACACCATAAAGTATTTTCCTTTCTCTGTCTGGCTTATTTCCCTTAGCATTATGCCCTCAAAGTCCGTCCATGTTGTTGCAAATGGCAGAATTTCCTTCTTTTTTGTGGCCAAATAATGTTCCATTTTATGTATACATACCACCTTTTCTTTATACACTCAACTGACACTTGGTTGCTTCCATATTTAGGCTATTGTGAATAATACTGCAATGAATATGGGAAGGCAGCAGAGACTCTTTAATATAAATCCCTTTGTAAGACAGCCAGGTGCTGACTGACAGTTTCTCCGTGAATTCCGTCTCCTCCGTTGCCTTCCCCACTGCCCTACACCTGCCTTCTTCCTTGTAAGCCTCTACCTTGCCTCTGGTATACTTCTTGAGTGGCCCATGGTGTTGGTAGGTTACAAACTGTGGAAAAAGTGTGATGAAGGAAGGAAGGATCATGCTGTTTTCTATGATTCTGTGTAATGGACCTTAGTTAGCAGTGGTACACACTCATTTCTGTCATTACAGAGCAGGGCAGGGAACAAAAGAGGTAGAAGTTTAGATTGCCTAGTGTTCTGTTCAGAAGACAGAGCTCCAGTCAAAACATAACTAATGGCACACAGTTTGTAGAGTATATGGAGGGGAAAAAACTTCCTTGAGAATCGGTTGAAAAATACTATGTATTTAAAGTCAACTTGGAGCAATTGCTGGCAGAAGCTTAGAATGTCTGGAAACAGTAGTAGTAATTTTGTTTCAAGTACATGATCACCTCCCTACCTTTTGAGTCATACAGAAGAACGGGATAATATGGAACACTCAGAGGAGAAATCCAGAACAAATCAAAACAGCAACAATTAACCACACTGTTGAAGAGTTTCAAAATTTCCTCTGGAGGAGAATGAGAAAGCGGTATCAGAATCTCATGGTATATTATGTACAATGTATACCTTACACTTAATGTATTGTACAAAGCTGCTTATTATTTTCATTTTATTATGTGAGTTTAGTTATTTCCAGCTTCCTTTTTTTTTTGGTAATTTTTGTCAAGACCTGTTAAAAGAACCCTTTGGGTATTCTAATGATGAACATTTAAAGTTATGAGTGTACCACCTCTGGACATTTGCAGTACAAGTTCTGATGTTCAGAGTAAACAACAACCCCTTACCTAAAACGGTTTAAATTTGACTTGTTAAAGTGCGCTTACCTAGCCTCACAAATCACCTTCCAGTGTCAGTCTGGTGTAGAAAGTAGGAATTTAGAAGGGGTATTGGGTCTTCAAGGCTGTGAATCATCCAATGAATGGTGGCTTAGAGTAGTGGGGCTATAAAAAAGTAAAAACGATGACCATTCATCTGGTTGTTAACTAATTAGACCAATGTTTATTGACTATCTGTTATGTGCCAGGTACTACGCTAGACACTTACATTAGTGACTCAAATAAACATGATCCCTGCCCACGTGGAGGTCTAGGACATTGCTGTCCAGTAGAACTTTCTGGATGGGAAAGCTGTTCTGTGCTGTCCAGCATTATAGCCGCTAACCTCATGTGGTTTTTGAGTATTAGAAACAACTAGTGTGACCAAGGAACTGTATTTTAAATTTAATCTTAACTAAAAAATTTAGAGTCACATGTAGTTAGTGGCTCCCTTTTTTGGACAGCATGGTTCTAGAACGTGAGGCAGTTTTATGGTCCCAAGTATCTTGTTTATTTCTCTTAGATTGATATTTATAGAAATGGATCCATTTCTGGTGGAACTTTCTTCATTTGAGGGTCATTATGATTGCTAGAGATCCTCCCAAGTACTCTGTTTTAACCAGAGCTTTCTTTTACCTCTTGCCTCTGAACCCAAGCTTGTGGGAAAAGTATCACATTAAATGAATTCAAAAGTCACTATATACATAGCATATGTTGTTTATTTTTTCCTAAAATACACAATTGAACTGGTATTTTGTTCAGCAGGTTACTATTCTTGAATTAGCACAGAGGTTAAGTCAGTTTTTAAAAATGGCTTTGAGAGTCACTGTTTTCTTTGTGTGTGTGTTTTAAAAAATAAAATAGTCACTAACGGGCAATCTTAAAATATGAGAACATTCTTTTTTTGGGCTATTAAGCATATGGAGTGTTTGCATTTTCAGAGAACAATGAATTAATGGAAAATAAGATTCTGTTCTGCACTGGTGCTGTAGCTTTGCAACATAATATATCATAGGCTGATTACAATTCAGTCTTTCAGCAAGATTATACATGATCAAAGTTTTTGGATTCAGAATTATTTGGCTTAAATGATTTGAAAATAATGTCACTGTTTAAGATAGTCTATCTTCTTTCTGTTCAGATAATGATGCTAATAGTGTGCTTAAGTGGAGCTGTCCATCTCTGATTATATCTAATTAATTATGCATATATTCATTCAAAACATAAAAATCTCAGACGTTTACCATAGGTTTAAGTTATTAGGATTACTCATTTTATCGTATAAATATTAATATTTAAAGACCAAGTTCTTTTCTCTCTGCTTGGAATTTATATCTGGTGGACTAAACATAAGAGAGATCACAGAGTTTTTCTCCACTTAATTTTTCTGAAATGAAACAAAAATCCTGTCAGACTCCTTTTCAACTAGTTTTCAGATCGTAAAGAATAGAGATGTATTTCAATTCTTTCAACATAGTGGTCTTTAGCTTTTGACATTGATCTTAATTATAGTCAATAAATATTTATTAGTTAAAATGATAATAATGATAACGGTTGGTCATTAGAGAAGACAGAGAATGTCATACATACATGTCTGTGTATTTACATCTAAAACCCTTTCCATTGATTACCCTCGACACTTGTATGTATGCCACCAGGAGACATTCAGAGAGCTAGGCTTGATTTTTAATAGGACATTACACCTTGGCAGGAATTTGTATGTCTGACCCCACTCTGAATGTTTCAGCCGAGCAGCATCTTTTTGAAATTGAAAAACCTGGATATCCCAAGGGAAAAATGAAATACAGTAATACCTTGGTTTGAAAGCATAATTTGTTCCAAAAACAAACTACTCATATTGCAAGACATCACTTGTTTACCAAGTTAAAATGTATTAGAAATGTTTGCTCGTCTTGTGGAACACTCGTAAACAAAACGACTCGCAATCCAAGGTTTTACTGTAGAATGAAATGAGAAAGGAAGAAAGCTCTGAAAGATAGTAGGAAGAATCAGCAACAACCTTTTCCTAACTCAAATTATGCCTGCCTAGTCTTGATGATGAAAAGAGTATGATATGAATAAGAGATTGTCAACTGAGCTCAACGTTATTTCTTCCCAGAATTAGTAGTGATTATTCACAATTTAACTGGAATTTTGATTGCACAAAATTTTTTATAATCCCTAAGCATATATATATAAAAAAACTATGACACAACTTTAAAAATTAAAAGACATTTTTCCTCAGTAGGCACATGCAACATATAAGTATGTAAATGTATAATATGCATATGTATCAACTAAATAAAATATGCTTCAATGTATAATTATATATTTATACATATATGCTCTTATAAAATTTAATTATTGAGATTAAAATGTGACTTGCTAGATTCTTCCACAATATAAACTCCCTTTGAGGACCCAGGTACTTAGAGAAAAAAGATGTTAGCCTCTCCAAATTCACTGATTTACTACTTAGTAGAATTCTGAGGTAATAACTTTTCCTTGTTTACATTGTTTATTTACCTTACATCGTATTATGCTTATTTGATTTATGAAATCATAATAGTATGAGAATTATTGGGTTGCTGTTTAGCCTTTATTCATTCCTGTTTTCTGTATTCAGAAGTTTTTTTTAAGGAAGAATTTTAGGCACTTATTTTAAACTCCTGGCAAAACCAATCCTTTCAGTGACTCAGATCACAGAACATATTATAAAAAGATACAAGAACTCATTTAGACATATATCAAATCATCACATTATATTTTAATAGCTTACAATTTTTTTTGTTGTCAATTTTACCTCCACATAATAAGTAGGTGGCACTATTCCAATATAAGACAGGATTTTTAATTATTGTTATCTGATTTGTTTGACAATATTTTAAACAGATTGTTTATAAAAAATGTTGTTTTTTGCCATTAGGAAAAGAAAGAGAGAACCCATTTATGGTAACATGGCATTGCAGTGGGGGATGCAGAAACTGAGAACAAGAAGACTTAAGTTCACATCCTGGCTCCCTTTCATAATATCTCTGTGAGTTTAGGCAGTCACTTAAAAATCCCCAAGTTTCAGCTCCATTGTGTAAATTGGAGATAAAATGCCTTCCATTTCTTTTGCATTGACACAGATTATATATGAAAATGCATTGAAACCATAAAGTATTATCAAATGTCAAGCAATATTATAACTCAAGGAGTGAAATCACTCTTTGAAATAATTATTTTCAGGCCAAATATTTTGTACACATTAAGAAAAGATGATAGCTTTTCAACTTAAGTAACAGACTGATCTTTTGTGAATTGCCATGGGTTTAGGATGACCTCAAATGGAAAGATAGAAAAGTTTTTTTATAGTTACATAGTCTTATGACCATAACCTTCTTATGGTTTAATAATAACAACAATAAGAAGAACCATAGCATGAGAGGTCTGTGTATTATCTCATTAAATGTAATGCTGAATTATTATCTCATTAAACAGAATGCTGCATTACTTATTAGTAAAATTAAGAATGAGTTTACACCACAATGTTTGAGTGTACTTTCATCAACCTAAGCATTTTTTTCCTGTCAGTGTGTAGTTGATCCCTGTTTTTATCCTCAGCTCTAGGTAACCGCTAATCTGCATTCTGTTTCTATAGGTTTGCTTTGTTTGTATAGAAATGTAAAGAACCTACAATACCAGAAACGATTTTGAAAAACAAATATGAGTTAAGCTCACATTACCTGACTTCAGTTTACCACGAAGTTAAGTAATCAAAACTGTGTGGTATTGGATAAGGGTAAACACGTAGATCAGTAACCTTTGTAGTGTAGTTTAAAATCAGGGAGCGCGATACCTCTAGCTCTGTTTTTCTTTTTCATGATTTCATGTTCATTTGTCTCAAAGTGTTTGTTGCTTTCTTTTTCGATGTCTTTGGTGACCTGTTGGCTGGTTAGTAGCATGTTTAGTCTCCATGTGTTTGTGTTTCTTTCAGTTTTCTTGTAATTAATTTCTAGTTTTGTTTCACTGTGGTTGAAAAAGGTGTTTGATATGATTTCAGTCTACTTAAATTATCTGAGACTTGTTTTGTGGGCTAACATGTGATCTATCCTGGAGAATGTTCCATGTGCGTTTGAGAAGACGTGTGCTCTGTAGTTTTTTTAATGGAATGTTCCATATGTATCTATTAAGTTTGTAAAGTCTAATGTGTCATTTAAGGCCAATGATTTTGTATTGACTTTTCTGTCTGGATAATCTATCCATTGATGTAAGTGGGGTATTAAAATCCCCTACTATTATTGTATTACATCAATTTCTCTATTTATGTCTGTTAATATTTGCTGTATATATTTAGGTGCTCCTGTGTTGGATGCATAAATATTTACAAATGTTTTATACTCTTATATTGACCCCCTTATGATTATGTAATGAACTTCTTTGTCTTTTGTTATAGTCTTTTTTAAAGTCTCTTTTGTGTGATATGGGTTTTACTACTCCAGCTTTTTTTGTTTGTTTGTTTCCATTTGCATGGAACATGTTTTTCCATCCCTTTCCTTTTAGTCTGTGTGTATCTTTACATCTCACATAAGTTTCTTGTAGGCAGCATATAGATGAGTCTTAGTTTCTATTCATTCAACCACCCTATGTCTTTTGATATCTTTTGAGGGAAGCATTTTGTTTGTTTAAATTAAAATATTATTGATAAGTATGTACTTACTGACATTTTGTTCATTGTTTTTGTAGTTCTTCTTTGTTTCTTTCTTCTTGGTCTTCTTGTGGTTTGATGGCTTTCTTTAGTGTTATGTTTAGGTTCCTTTCTCTTTATTTTTTGTATATGTGTTATAGGATTTTGGTTTGTGATTACAATGAGGTTCATATATATTGACATATATATGTCAATCTTGACATATATATGACATATATATATGATATATATATTATATATATATTACATATGATATATATATATCATATATATATATATATATATATATATATCATATATATATATATATATATATATATATATATATATATATATATCCTGTTTAGGCTGATAATCACTTAAGCTTGAATGCATTTTAAAAGCACTACAGGGGCCGGCCGAGTGGCTCAGTTGGTTAAGAGCTCACTCAAGAGTTTGAGCTCTGAGCAACAGGGGTTCGATTCCCGGTCCGAGCTGAGCAGCCGTTGAGCTGCCAACAGGTGGCAGGATGGCTCAGCTTAAAAACAAACAAACAAATAAAAGCACTACAGTTTTACAACCCCTGCCCCCACATTTTGTATTAGATATATGTTGCATCTTTTTATTTAGTGTATCGCCTAACTGCTTATTTTAATTATAGTTGATTTTACTACTTTTATTGTTTAACCTTCATACTAGATTTTTAAGTGGCTGACCTACTGCCTTTACTATATATTTGCCTTTAGCAATGAGAACTTTTTCTTTCTCATATTTTCTTATTTTTATAATATTCTCTTTCTGGCTTAAAGAAGATTCTTTAACATTTCTTGTAAGGCTGGTTTAGTGGTGATAACCTCCTTTAGTTTTGGCTTCTCTGGAAAATACTATATGTGAATAATAACCTTGCCAGGTAGAGATTTTTTTTGTTGTTGTAAATTTTTTCCTTTTTAGCACTTTAAATATATCCTGCCATTTTCTTCTGGCCTGCAAAGTTTCTGCTGAGAAATCAGCGGATAGGCTTATGAGGTTTCCCTTGTATGTGGCTAGTTGTTTTTCTCTTGTTGCCTTTAAGATTTTGTCTTTATCTTAAATTTTTGACATTTTAATTATAATGTGTCTTGGTGTGGTTCTCTGTAGCTTTATCTTGTTTGGGATTATCTGTGCTTTCTGGACCTGGATGTCTGTTTCCTTCTTCAGGTTAGGGAAGTTTTTAGCCATTATTTCTTCAAATAAATTTTCTCCCCTTTCTCTCTTCTCTCTCCTATTGGGACTCCTATAATGTGAATGTTCAGATTGGGTGATTTCCACTATTCTGTCTTTGAGATTGCTGATCCGTTCTTCTGTATCATCTAATCTGCTGTTGATCTCATTTTGTGTATTTTTTCATTTCAGTTATTGGGTTTTTTGTTTGTTTGTTTTTTTAGCTCTGATTGTTTTTTTCCTATATTTTCTAACTCTTTGTTGAAGTTCTCACTATGTGCTTACATTCGTCTCCCAAGTTTGCTGTGTATCTTTATGTTTATTACTTTTAAATCTTTATCAGGTTATCCTTGTTTCATTAGAGATTCCTTTCTGGGGTTTTATTTTGTTCTTTTGTTTGGAACATATTTCCTTTGTCTCTTCATTTTGTTTGACTTCTGTGTTTGTTTCTATGAGTAGGCAAAACAATTCCAGGCATGCCATGTTGGGGCCACCTTAGCAGGACAGCTGGAGCTACAGTGGACATGGGTGGGGGGTACCCCGGTTGCCCCTGTGCTGGGGCCTCCCTAACAGGATGGCTGGAGCTGGGACAGGTGTGGGCAGGGCAGTTTTTTGGGGGCTGGTTACTGGAACTAGTGTGGGCCATGAGCCTGGGACATGCTGGGGCAGCTTGGTAGGCCAGCTCAAGTGCCTGGACCATGCTCCCACCTTTATAGTAAAAGTGGAGGGAGAATGTAAAACATGGTGGTCACTGGTGCCTCTGATCCCAGAGTGAGTTTTAGCAGTTCCCCACTTGTTTGGCAGATGGGTTAGTGAATGGATTTCCTTCAACAATAGTTTAGTTGCCCTTTAAACTGCTATATTTTTACTGTGCCTCATGGCAGAAGAGTCTGAGTGTGGGCCCCTCAGTGATGTCCTTCCCTACTGCAGGTGTCTGGAGTGGTGTCTCATTGTTACCATGTTTCTGTCTCTCCTACCCTTCTCAGTGCAGTCCCTTTATTATTTGTTGTTCAGAAGCTGTTCAATCAGCCCTCAGTTGTTTCTCTGGAGGAATTGCTCTGTATGTAGGTATAAATTTGGGATATCTGTGGGAGGAAGTAAGTACAGGGTCTTCTTATGAAGCCATCTTGGACACTGTAGGTTTTTTGTTTTTTTTTTTTTAGCTGAGCCATCCTGTCACTTGTTGGCAGCTCAGCGGCAGCTCAGCTTGGGCCGGGACTCGAACTGCTGTTGCTCAGAGCTCGCACTTTTTTTTTTTTTTAAAGATTTTTTTTGGGGAATTGGGGGAAGGGGAACAGACAGGTTGCTATCCTTTTGTTCTTCAGTCTAGTTGTGGAGGACGTTGCTTCACTGGCCCAAGTTGGCACTATCATTGTGCTTTTCTCACAAGGCAGATCAGTCACCGGCTTCTGGACAGCCACTCACAGCAGCTGCTGGCTGCTCACGCTAGCTGCTGGCTACACAAGGTAGCCCATGGCAACCTACCTGCTGACGCCGGCGACTTATGGCAGCCTAGCTCCAGGTCGAGCTGTTGTTCATCTTCTTAGATGTAGAGGGCAGTGTCACTGGCCTTCATATGTGGGATCTGAACTGGGGCCCTCTGGTGTCCCACGCCAGCTCTTAACCAATGCGCCACTCGGCTGGCCTGAGCTTGCACTCTTGAGCGAGCTCTTAACCAACTGAGCCACTTGGCTGGCCCCTTGGACCCTGTAGTTTTTTATGTTGTTGCTGTTGTTGATGTTACTTTTTTTGGGGATTCCATTTAGTGTTTTTTGCCTCAAAGTTTACCTTTTCAGAAATTAATAATGCCACACTGTGGTAATAATTGTTTGTTTGTTTTCTTGTGGGTTTTATAATAAATCACAGCCCTGTCTTACACTATCTTCTATACTATCACGAAAACCTCAGTGGTCCATTGGGCTTGAACAAAACAAAAGTGTTACCCAGCACAAAGCTGTAATAAGGCTTGTGCAAAGGGTTGAAGAAAGGAGACACACCCAACAATAAACTACTGCCAGGGAGTGCCTGAATCTGTCAGATGTTCCTTCCTAGACAAAGATCTGAAATTATTTTGGGATTAGAGTCCAAAGGCTAATTCTACACCAGATGAGTTGGCAGAGGGAAGCTGCTTAGTTTGGAGATCTCTTAGTCATTGTAACAAGGAATACTGTGTGACTAACTGCCACTCTTCAGCAGAGCTTGGGGTCATCAATCTAAAAATGCAGGCTTATTTATTAAAAAGTAAATCCAGTCAGATCAGGTATATCCTGCCAGAAGGATTTTTTAGATAAGAAATAAATACATAGAAGTCACAGGATGAATCTCATTTTTCTCTATCTAGTAAATTCTATCAGTATGATAAAGAGTTCTAGTTGAGGTCACACTACCTCAGGTGTCCCTGAGGAAGGAAGAAGTGAGTTATGGACCTGCAGTTAGCCCTTTTATTCCTATACTCTTTCTGTATTATTGTATGTTAGCTGTGTTTTATAAGTTTTATAGTTGGCATTTGTTTCTTGTAAACTAATTTGAGAATTTTAAAAAAGTATATTAATGGTAGCTATCATCAACAAGACAAATAATAGCAAGTGTTGGAGAGGCTGTGGAGGAAAAGGAACCCTCATACACTGTTGGTGGGAATGCAGATTGGTGCAGACACTATGGAAGGCAGTGTGGAGGTTCCTCAAAAATTAAGAATAGAATTACCATATGATCCAGCAATCCCTCTCCTGGGTATCTACCCCCAAAATCTGAAAACATTTATCCAGTAAGATATATGTGCTCTGATGTTCATTGCACCTTTAATTACGGTGGCCAAGACATGGAAACAACAGAAGTATCTTTTGGTAGATGATTGGGTAAAGAAGATGTGGTATACACAATGGAATAATATTCTGCCATAAGAAAAGATGAAATATTGCCATCTGTGACAACATGGATGGATCTTTTTTTTTTAAAGATTTTTTTTTTATTGGGGAATTGAGGGGATGGGAACAGTGCTGGGGAATTGGGGGGAGGGGAACAGACAAGTTGCTGTCATTTTTTTGTTCTTCAGCCTAGTTGTGGAGGACATTGCTTC
>NW_017731688.1:1806290-1807491 GCF_001890085.2 Hipposideros armiger
AGCATCTTAGCTGTGGAGGGCAATGTCACTGGCCCTCATATGTGGGATCTGAACCGGGGCCTTCTGGCGTCCCAAGCCAGTTCTTAACCATCGTGCCACTCGGCCGGCCCTGGATGGATCTTAAGTTTATTTTGCTAAGTGAAATAAGTCAGACAGAAAAAGTAGAGAACCACATGATTTCACTGATATGTGGTATATAAAACTGAAACCAACAAAAGAACATGACAAATGAAGTAAAAAAATTTCAAAGACACAGACAATAGTTTAGTGGTTACCATAGGGTAAAGGGGAGGAGGGTGGTAGATGAGGGTAACAGGGATCAAATATATGATGATGGAAGGAGAACTGACCCTAGGTGGTGAACACGCAATATGATATATTGATGGTGTATTACAGAATTGTACACTTGAAATCTATGTAAATTTACTAACAATCGTTACCCCAATAAACTTTAATTAAAAAAATATATATATTAAGATGTTTAAGCCTCTTATATATGTTGTTACTAACAGATATTCTTAGCTTTATTGTTATGATTTTGTTTCACATTTTCTATCTTTTATGTGTTCTGGCTTTTTTTTTAAATTTACAAGTTCTATTATAGTTAGATCTTATTTTTAATTTTTTCAGATACTACTGTTAAGATTCTGTAGAATATATATTTAACTTAAAAAATAAATTGAGAACATTGGGAATAAAACTATATCTTCTCACTCCTTTTATAAAAAGAAAGCTTCTTCAGGATGAGGAATATTGAAAAACTATGAACTTAATTTAGCTGAAGGGAACAAGGAAATGTTTGTGGAAGAAGTGGCATATAAATAGGGCCTTGAACAATTGGTAGAATACAAATAAGTGAAGCTAAGGGGATATATGTAACTATTTGACTTTTTTTATCAATTATATAGAATTACTCATTTTATATATTAGTTCATGAAAATAGTTACTATTGATTGTTTTGCCATGTAAACTTTGGCTCAGAACTCAGGAAAAAAATCCTTCCAGCAGCAGGTGGAAATGTAAGTTTTTGTTAACAGGTGAAGGCATCTATTTCTGGAACAGAAATGGAGGTACAGCTCCAGCAGGGAGTTGTCCCAACCCTGGCTCTTCAGTATGGATGCTGAATAAATGCAGCATCTGGAGTGTAAAATACAGGACAAATATCAGTTTTTTTTAATGAGAGTGGGTGTTTCAGGTAACT
>NW_017731688.1:1807676-1858419 GCF_001890085.2 Hipposideros armiger
CATGGCAACCCACTGCCACAGGGGCTGCAGCCTACGCCGTCGCCGGCGACTCCCGGCAGCCCAGCTCCAGGTTGAGCTGTTGTTCAGCATCTTAGTTGTAGAGGGCATTGTCAATGGCCCTCATATGTGGGATCCGAACCGGGGCTCTCTGGCATCCCAAGTGAGTTCTTAACCATGGCGCCACTCGGCCGGCCCGACAAATATCAGTTTTGAATGGAGAACATTTTACGTCAGCCAAAGATATCAGTGCTCTTCTATATCTACATTTTTATGATTCAATAAAAAATATAAATCTGCTTCTGAATGTATTGACTTTTTCTTTGCTACCCCAAATGAAGCTGCCTTCTATATAGCAAGGCTTAATAAATAAATGATTGTTGAATCGAATGAATGCTTGAATAAACACAGTTGTCAGATATGGCCCTGAAGAGGTGAATTGTTTAATTTAGTATGTATATTCACTTTCCATCTTATTAATAAGAAACTACAGACTGGAGCTGCAAGATAACCTTTACTAATGAGAGTGACATTGCATACACAAACAACTGAAACCTCTTTACCAGGCTTGTAAAATGTTTTCATTTTACAACTGAATTTGATTTGTCCTGCCAAGTTTCCATTACTCTGCTCATTATTATCAACAGCAGTGTCTTTCTTTTTTACCCATTTTCACTTAGATCATGAACTAAAATGTAACTTCTTTAGCCAAAGGTTTTTTTATTTGTAAAGTAATGATGGTTAGTGATAATTGCTGTCAGTAAATGAGAATTATGAAGCCTGTAAAGCTGGGGGCCAAGCCATGGGTCATCATAATTTTAGTAAAGCCATGATGGGCTGCTTGGGAAACATCTTGTTAGCCTTCCTTGGAGTCATCTGTTGAAATTATTGTATTTGCCATGAGCCTCTTGCTTTTCATATTTGTCCTAAACCTTCCCACAGGCTTATAATGATTATTATTTTAGGCAATGTATATGGAAATATACCATATAAATACTTTTGCCTGTTATTATAAAATTACAGCCAGAGATAGTCTTCTTTCAGAATCAACTCCATTTCACAGATGAGGACCAGATTTGAGAAGATATTTCATATACCTTTTGGTGGTTGTATTGGGACAAAGCCCAATTCTGCTAACTCCCAGGCCAACCTGTCTCCAGATTCAAGGGAACACAACTAACGCTTTGCTATAAACACTGTGTTTGACTCTCAGCCTCTGGGCTCATAATTTGTGGGTTGTCAGCATAATTGTACTAACATCTGGAAAAGGATGATGGAAACCACTATGTTCGTGTTATAGAGAGGCCTGAGGCTCTGCCCTGCTTTTTACAAAGGCACAGTCATCTTCTTCTAGGGTTAAGTTTGAAGTTTAACTTGAATACAACTTTCAGGCCAGAGCCAATTCATTCAGAGCAAGAGATATGAAAGGATTTTTAATCCTTCTTTCTTGCTATAAATAACTCTTCAGTTGCACTGATGCCTTCTTTAAGAAAAACCTGTATACAGTTGATCCTTGAACAATGCAGGATTTGGAAGCACTGGCCCCTGTGCAGTTGAGAAATCCATGTATAACTGTTGACTCCCCCTAATTAGTAATAGCTTACTGTTGACTGAAAGCCTTACTGATAACATAAAAAGTCAATTAGCATGTATTTTGTATGTTCTATTTGTTATATACTGTATTCTTACAATAAAGTAAGCTAGAGAAAAGAAAATATTATTAAGAAAATGATAAGGAAGAGAAAATACGTTTACTGTATTGAAAAAAAAATCATACGTAAGTGGATCTGTGCATTTCAAACCTGTGTTGTTCAAGGGTCAACTGTGTATATATATATAGTGATGTGACAGGTTTTTACACTTAGTGTTTACCCAAGAGAAATAATTTAGTAGACAAAAGCACTTATATTGTATGTTTCCTGTTTTCCCGAATGGCAAATGATTAGCATTTTTTTCTGGGTGTGTTTTCTCACCTGGAAAATTCTTGTCTCAAAGACAGGTAGGAGACACTCATTAGAACAAAGAAAAATTATAGCTCAAAGTTCATTTCACACAATTATTTTGTTAAAAACCATCTTTATTATTTTGTTAAAAACCATCATTATTATTTTGTTAAAAACCATCTTTATCTAAATCATACGGAACTAGGGGTTTTCCAAAGCAAACCAGGCATGAGGAATTGAATTAAACTTATATGTGTCTAAAACTTTATTATTCAAGCAGTGAAAATACATGGTTAACATGACTTGAGTAGAAAACTTGAATTTTGGATATAACATTCAACTTTAAAATGATTATAATATTTTGCTTTGTTTCATTTTGCTTTCAAAAGAAAAAATAAATGAGAAATGCAATTAATATGGTTTAACTCTGCAGGATAAATATTATTATTTAATGATGTATAAAACAACTTTATTCTAACAGCCTCATGCTGAGCATAGAAATGAAAAAATACCTAAATTTATGTTTATGTAAAAATGTATTTAGGGCATCCAGTTCTTTATTTTGAGCACAAGAGCCCATTTAACTTTGTTACCTGCCAAGTGAATATTTTGGGAGGCATTATGCGTGTCACATATTTCTCAAAACTCTAAATGTCGTGACAAATAAATGTAAGACATATGACTGAAATCTAAGTGTATACATTTATTGATGGACCATTTCTTTTGCCCACCTCACTAATTCTACTAATGCAAAGGATATGTCATAATAAATAATGACACAGTTGGCATTGCTGATTGAGCACCTGCTGTGGTCAAAACAATCAGAACTCATTGTAACTGCTCCTCATCTAGGCAGTCTTGGCTCCCAGAATTAGATGTTGACTTCTGAGCCATTGAAAGTTTTCACAAATCAGCCTCTATTTCCAGTTGCATCCCCACTATACCCTTCATAATGCCACCAGGCAGGGAAACCATGCTCTTATGTGTTGTGCACAAGTATCAAGGCCTTTATTCCTTTGAACTTTTCTTTATGTTGCTCCTTCTACCTGGAATGTCCTCCCTGTATAATCACGTCTGATTTGTTACTTTTCTGGAATATTTTCTCTGCCTTATTTTCTTGGTCAAAATAATCTCTTTATATCTTTCTCATGGTGTTTATTTTCCATTTGAATTATAGTTAAATACCCAGTCATGGAATTTTTGGGTCATAACGTAGTTTTATTTTTAATTTTTTGAGGGACTTCCATTCTGTTTTCCTTAGTGGCTGCACCAATTTGCAATTCCACTAAAGGTTCATGAGAAGGGTGCCCTTTTTTCTACATCCTCACTAACAGTTGTTTGTTGATTTATTGATGATGGCCATTCTGACAGGAGTGAGGTGATATCTCATTGTGGTTTTAATTTGCATTTCCCCAATGATTAGTGACGTTGAGCATCTTTTCATGTCTACTGGCTATTTGTATGTTCTCTTTGGAGAAATGTCTATTCAGATCCTCTTCCCATTTTTAACTGGATTTTTTTTTCCTTTTTTTTTGGTGTTGAGTTGTATGAGTCCTTTATAAATTTGGATATTACCCCCTTATTGGATATATCATTTGTCAATATCTTCTCCCATTCAGTATGTTGTCTTTCTGTTTTATAGATGGTTGCTTTTGTTATACAGAAACTTTTTACTTTGATGTAGTCCCATTTATTTATTTTTTCTTTTGTTTCCCTTGCCCAAGGAGATAGGTAAAAAAATTAATACTGAGAGCAGTGTCAGGGAATTTATTGCCTATGTTTTGTTTTAGGAGTTTCATGGTTTTGGGTCTTACATTTAAGTCTTTAATCCATTTTGAGTTTATTCTTGCATATGGTCTAAGAAGGTGGTCCACTTTCATTTACTTGATTTAACTGTCCACTTTTCCCAACACCATTTATTGAATAGACTCTCTTTATTCTACTATACAGTAGAAAAATATTTATTTTTCTCCTTTGTCATAGATTAATTGACCACATACATATGGATTTATTTCTGGGCTCTCTATTCTGTTCCATTGATCTATGTGCCTGTTTTTATGCCAGTACCATGCTGTTTTGAATTCTACAGCCTTGTAGTATAGTTTGATATCAGGTATTGTGATATTTCCATCATTTTTCTTCTTTTTCAAGATTGTTGTGGCTATTTGAGATCTTTTATGGTTCCATATAAATTTTAGGATTATTTGTTCTAGTTCAAAATGCAATTTGTATTACGATAGGGGTTGCATTGAATCTATAGAATGCTTTGGGTTACCTGGACATTTTCACAATGTTAATTCTTTCTATCCATGAGCATGGTATATGCTTCCATTTATTTGTATCTTCTTCAGTTTGTTTCTTCAATGTCTTATAATTTTCTTAGTACAGGTCTTTACCTCTTTGGTTAAATTTATTTGTAGTTATTTTATTTTATTCTTTTAGATGCAATTGTAAATGGGATTGTTTTCTTAATTTCTCTTTCTGATAATTCATTAATGGTATATAGAAATGCAACTGGGAAATTAATCATTATCTGATAGATAAGTTACAAATATTTTTTTAAGTCTAGCCCTTGGTCTTCTGATTTTGCTTTTCATTGTATTTGGCAATTGTCTTCTGACTTTATTTTTGGTAAAGTCAGTAAAGTGATATTCATCAGGATTTTTTTTGGGGGGGGAGTAACAAAGTTTGTCAACCTGACAAATTATATCTTCTGACTTTTATATAGCATATTACCTAATATTTCCCCCCTGATGATATATATAGAAACTCAATAGCTACTATTTAAGACAAATAAATTCAAGTATGGTGTATGCATGAGAAGATATGTTGCCAATGCTTCTTCCCTCTTCTCTTTAAAACTCGTTCATAGCTCTTCATTTTCCTTGATATAGTATGAGTTTATATTTATTCCATGGGCCACATAGTTCTTCATGATCATTTCCTCATTTAGCACACCCCACACACATGCTCCAGTTTTCATCCAACTCTTTTACTAGGTCACAAAATTTATTTTAATTCCTCAAATGCCCAATTCTCTCTTGCACTAGTCCTTCACAATATAAATTCCCCTGTTTTAACTATTCTCCTTGTTTTAGTTATTCTCTTGATTCAATATTCCTATTCAGTCTTCTAATCTTAGGTGATTTGCCATTTTCCCTGGGAAGTTTTAACAGAAAATCACATGCCCAAGTGAAGGTTAAGTACCTTTCCTATGTCTTTCCATGGCATATTATTCTCCCTTAGAGATAATTATGAGGGTAGAATATTCTGAGAACAGAGATTACTTGTGATCTTTCCCACTGTTTTTTGTAACAATTTTATTGAGATATAGTTTGAATACCACAGCATTCACCCATTTAAAGTGTACATATCAATGGATTTGGTATATGCACAGTTGTGCAACACTATCACCATCAAGTTTACAATATTTCATCGCCCAAAATGGAAATCCTATACCCTTAGCAGTCACCCAATCATTGCCCCCCACTCTCTCAGCCCTAGGCAACCACTAATCTCTACATTTATCTCTATAGATTTGCCCTTCTGGACTTTTCATATAAATGGAATCGTGTAATAGTGGACTTTGCACATGAGTTGTTTCACTTATTATAATGTTTTTAAGGTTCATCCATTTGTGGCATGTGTTAGTATTTCACTCCTTTTTATGACCATATAATATTCCATTGTATGGATGTACTACATTTTGTTTATACAATCATCAGCTATGAACTTTTCAGTTGTTTCCCTCTTTGGCTTTTAAGAATAACACTGCTATGAACATTCACATACTTGTTTTTTTGGTGTGAACATGTTTTTACTACTCATGTATATAATCCTATAAGTAGAATTGCAGGGTTATGTGGTAATTCTGTTTAACCTTTTGAAGAACTGGCAGATCATTTTCCAATGTGACTGTACCATTTTACATTCCCACCAGCAGTGTGCGAGGATTATGATTTCTTACATCTTCACCAACACTTGTTTTTAATCTCGTTTTTATTACAGCCATCCTAGTGGATATAAAGTAGTATGTCTTTGTGATTTTTGCCTGCATTTTCCTGATGACCATGATGTTAGCAATTTACATGTTTTTATAAGCCATTGTGTATCTTCTTTGGAGACATGTTTTTCCCAATTTTAAATTATGTTATTTATCGTTTAATTATTGAGTTGAAAGAGTTCTTTACATATTCTAGATACAAATTCCTTATTGATATCTGATTTACAATATTTTATCTCATTCTGTTGGTTGTTTTTTTTTTTTTTTTTTTTTTTTGGTAGTGTCCTTTGAAGCAGAAGTATTTTTAATTTTGCTAAAATCCAATTTATGTATTTTTTGTTTGGTAGCCTACAGTTTAGGTGTCATATATAAAAATCCATTGTCCACTCCAAACATGTTTTCTTTTAAGAGTTTTATTGTTTTAACTTATATAATCAGATCTTTGATTCATATAAAGGTACAAAGTAAGGGTCTGACCTAATTCATTTGTTTGTGGCTATCCACTTGCCCCAGCACCATTTCTTGAAAGACTATTCTTTCCTCATTGAATTGTCTTGGCAACCGTGTGGAACATCAGTTAACTCTAAATGTGAAAGTTTATTTCTGGACTCTCAATTCTGTTCTGTTGATCTATATTTCTGTGTTTATGCCAGTGCCCACTGTATTGATTACTGTAGCTTTGTAGTAAGCTTTGAAATCAGAAGTTTGTGTCCTCCAACTTTGTTCTTCTTTTTCAAGAATGTTTAGGTTCTTCTGGGTCTCTTGCAATTCCATATGAATTTTAGGATCAGCTTGCAAATTTTTGCAAAAAAGCCTTTTGTGATTTTGATAAAGATTGCATTGAATAGGTACTCTTTATCAGGTTGAAGAATTTCCCTTTTACAGTATTCTGTTCAAAGTTTTATCATAAAGTGGTGTTGGATTTTGTCAAATGCTTTTTCTGAGTCTATTGAAATGATCATGTAGATTTTTCCCTTTATTGATATAGTATATTTATTACATTAATTGATCTTTGAATGTTAAACCCATCTTGAATTCTTGGAATAAGTCTCACTGAGTCATGGTGTATAATCCTTTTATATGTTGCTGATTTTGGTTTGCTAGTATTTTGTTGAGGATTTTTACATCTATCTTCAGAAGAACTATTGATCTATAGTGTCCATTTCTTGTGATGTCATTTTTTCTACTTTTAGTTATCAGAGTAATATAGTCCCCATCTGATGAATTGGGGACTGTTCCCTCTTCTTTAAGTGTTTTGAAAAAGCTTGTGAATAATTGATATTAATTCTTGTTTAAATGTTTGGTGGAATTTACCAATAAAGCCATCTAGGACTGTACTTTTCTTTGTGGGACGTTTTTTTATCTTAGTTCTGGGATCACTTTGCTATTTTCTCCTTCTTGTGGATATACTCAGGGCTAACTGCCACAGAGGAAACTCAACTAATTCTACTACTCTATTATCCACTAGAATTGGCTCAATTCTTTTATCTAGTCTTTTACTCTGATGAACCTGACAAACAATGAGCACTGTGATTCCTCCTTTTAAAAAGCAGGCCGAGAAATCCCTTTACTCCCTTTCTCTTAGGCTCATAACCTAAACTTGGCCTTTCAAGTCTTAGGTCTTAACACTCTTGTGGAAAGAATAACAATGGTCAAATGAATGAATCTGAGGAAATAGCATTTCTCCCCATGGAAGGCAATAGAGTCAGGCTATCCCCAGTGAGCTTCCTGGTTGAAATTTGAGATACTAATCACATTCTTTTCTTTATGAACTTAGAACTAATAAATAATATACAGAGACTGAAATATCAACTGAATCTGTAACTACAATTGATCCAGATGCCCAGGCTGCATACTAGACTAATTAAATAAGAATTCTGGGGGTGGGACTCAATCATTTTTGGTATTTAAGCTCTGTAGGTGTTTCCAATGTTCAGCCAAAGCTGAAAAAGTGGATGGTCCAAGGACCAACAGCATCAGTATCACCTGAGATCTTGTTAGACATGCAGAATTTGGGGTTCCATCTCAGAATCACAGTTTGCAGTTTAACAATATTCCCAAGTTATTCATTTGCATGTTAAAATTTTAGAAGCACGTTAGAATAGTACTCCTTAAAACTCTAGCTGTGCATAAGGATCTGCTGGAAGGCTTGTGAAAACACAGATTTCCTGGGTCCTAACTCCAGGGTTTCAGATTCATTAGGCCTGGAGTTAAATTGAACAATTTGCATTTCTAGCAAGTAAACAGGTGCTTCTACTGCTCCTGTTAGGTGGACCACACTTTGTAAAGCGGTGTTGTGGACTCAGGTGTACTTAATACTGAAGAACAGGAGTGGGAGGAGCACTCATACCTTCTGCAACTCAAAAGGCAAGAAGGAAGCCCAGGCTGCGTGTGGGTAGTGACTTTCCTCCCCACTGCACGACATGATAAGACATCTTTTTTGTTTTAATTTTTTTAATTTAAAGTTTATTAGGGTGACAATTGTTAGCTAAAACTGAAAACAGCAAGAGGAAACCTTCTTCTTTTGAAGAGAAGAGTGAGTGTTGTGAAAAGAAGCTTTTAGGCTCTCCCCTGGATACTTCTGAAAGAGAAGAAGCACCCTTTCATGTGACAAGGTAGGAACTCTGAAAAGGGACAAAAGTGTTCCCTCTACTCATCCTGAAATCCCAGGGATGAGCTCTCTCCAAAGAGAAAGGAGTTTCAGGCCTATCTTATTATAATACCACATATATGGGATACAATTTAAAGTGGAGAAAAAGACTTGAAAATGCCCAGGGAGAGACAATTCAAAAGAAATGGATTCAAGAGTGATTGTCAGTTGTCTTTAAAGTACGCACACTTTCTCATCTCTGGTCTTCACTGCTGTTGAAAACTATAGTCATGGGCGTCTAACCACTTGTGTCCTGAGAATGTCCTGATACCAGAACTTCCTCTCCTCAGAAGTGATATGAAGTGTGTGTGGTTTTGTGTGAGAGAAAATTACCAGGAGGAACTTTGGCTCTCCGTAAATGTTGTAGCATATAGTCAGGAAAATGCTATTGGTGGTGTTGAAAATGATGTGTAGGAAGTTAAACTGGTGTTGCCATCTAGTAGATTTTGCTCGTTTAAAGGCAGCGGAACAATTAAGGCAGCTTTTCTCGGTTTGAGAGTCTTCCACTCCCCTCAAACATATCATGAGGCTTAATTTATTAAGTTTTGCCATTAACAGCAATGGGGTTTAATGCACAGTGGGACAGAACAGGCCCTTGACTTTGCACGCTGAAAGTGCTTGTGAAATCAATGTTTAGAAATCGTAAAACACCTACTTGTCACAGAGGCATTTGACAAATTTTCTTAAATTCCCTAAAGATATTCCCTTATGTGCTGAATTATATCATACCAGTGATCCTTAGATCTCAGGCACAGGAGGAGAGAATGTCTGTTGTGCATGTTTTCTTTAAAAATGTGAAAAGTAGTTTCCGAGTTTTCCATTTGAGGCCCAAGTCTTAAAACAGGTGTTTTCTATATTACAAACTCACTTGTTTTCCATCAAGCTTTTATTTGCAGGCTTTAACTAGAAATGTGGCTAAAAGCTGACTGAAATAAATGTGCTAGCTTTGGCACAGAAAACTCAATGGGAGTTTAACCCAAGAAAGGGGCAGAACCTTAAGGTAGCTAATGAATAAGAAGCTGCAAATTAAGAACCTTGGTGAGGCAAATAAGAGAATTTTTAAAATGCAGGTGATAGAGGTGAGATTGAGGCAAAGGGCTAAAAGGAACAAACAGGGGGAGGGTGTGAGAAACATTTTTTGATAATTACTGTCAGAGAGCACCGGGACTGTGAAAAATAAGATGTCAAAGAGATAGAAGTATAGGCTGAAGGGGGTTGAAAGGGGAGGAGGTGGCAGATACAAGGGAATGGGATGGAGTACTGAGATATGTATATGAGGTTCATAATAGAAATCAGGCCATGTCTCAATATAATATGTTACTGTCTTGTTGACAAGAATAAATAAGCCACAAGGTGATGTGTAAGGTAAGAGTTATTGTAATTAGACTGTGTAAACATATGTCCTTACAATGTAGTGAAAACTTGAAAGCTGCGTTTGTGAGCATAATTATGTCTTTAAATATTTTAAGAGTTGTGCAAAGGAAGAAAAATTGGGTTTATTCAGTACTGAGCTAGTGCCAAAGGGAGTGAGTACAGAGGTAAATTCCTTCAGTATAAAAAACTCCGAACATAATGTACTAAAGTAGGGTCTTTCAGGCAGGTCAACTGGGGCAAACTTCAACTTTGGTACTTACCTGACTTGCTAGCATGATCAATTTAGTGTGTTTTATTTGAAGATTTTGGATTTAGATATGGAATAATAATTACCTTATAAGGCTGTTGTGTGATTTGAATGAAATAGCATATGTAAAGAGTCTGGCACAGAGTTGCTTGAAAATAATTGGATTTCTCATGAATACCTCAAATAAAGTACACTGCAAATGGATCTCATTTAAATGCATTGCTCTTCCTAACTCTTCTTCTCATATTTACCCTTCAGGTCTTCCATTAGATATCACACTAGATTGAGTCCCCTGTCCCATAATAGCCTGCATTGCCACAATGTAGCACTTGAAACAAAAATTGAATACCTGTAATTATATGTTGATAGTTTGTAAGCTCCATGAAGAAAGGGACAGGTTTGTCTCAGTAACTGTGTTATCCCTAGGATCTAGCACAGTCCATGGCACTAAGCGTAAGTTCTCTACAAATTTTAGAAAGAATGGATGAATGTTGAATTCCTGTCCACCCCAATATGGCTTCCCTAACTTTCGCCATTGCCTTATATACCATTTTTAGTCTTCTAGAGTAGTAACTCTTTACATGGCTTTGGTATTCCTACCTCTGATTCAGTACATTATTAAGTGTTTTTAATATTTACATACATATCTTGGTTTTATGCCTTCCTACTATTTCTATGCCATCATTCCAGCCTAAGTAGATCCTTCTTATTTTCTATCTAGAAGACTAAAATGGCCACCTGGTTTCTCACTTGCCTCCAGCATTAGTTCATTTCTCAGCACCTAACTATTACATCCATAGCTGCTAATAAGTTTCTTCAAATGCAAATTTTGTCATGGATTTGTCATGGATTTTGTAATGATAAATAACAAAAATGCAATATGTTATAATAAAAATATCCTCCGATTCTCTATGGTCTTTTACAACAAACCTATCTCCTCACTGGATAGTACTATCAAGAGTAGTATATTTTACTAGAAGAGGAAAATATTTTCGTTATAGCGAATGAGAATAGAATGAGTTAACTCAATGAACCTAATGAAGACATTTGAAAAAAATAGAAAAAAAAAACACCTCTTAGAAACTTTAGAAGATTTATCTTCCTGCTACCACAAAAGTGAGATGAAGCAAGCAAGTGCAGCAGTAGGAGGAATTCCATTGGATGGAGAGTATTCTGCTCAGTGCGACTTTTGGCAAAGCCACTCCCAGGTGTGTGGTTAAGGGTCTCCTCTTTATGATAATGCTCTTGTGAAAACAATAATATATAAAGGAAATTAACAGTAGTGCAGGGCAGAGTAACATGTGGTCTAATGAACACCTCCCAGTAAGTTCCTGGGAAGTGTTTGGGAGATACTGGATCACAGAGCCTGATAACATGATGGTATAAACCTGTGACTGGAGTGAGCCTGTGAATCAGAGCTGCAGGGGCACTGCAGATAGCTAGTCTCTCCAGCTGATGTGATTTTAGCATAAATGAATGGGATCAGCTGACATTCACATTGCCTCTTGTGTGCTAAAGGGTGTATTTCTGCAAAGGAGGAAACCCTTGTGTATAATTAACAGATCCCGTGTCATCCTTTATTGCTTATGCCTCTGTACCTTTACATGTTCCTTCTCAGACCCAAACACTTTACCTCCCCTTTCCCAGTATGTAAACCTTCTTACCAATGACTCACTCAAAATGCAGACGCTTCCAGGAAATCCTTCCTGATTAGCTCCTCCTGACATTTCATGCTTTTCCTGGCACCTTTTCAGGCCATTTTACCTCTTGTGATCTATGTTTACTAATCTGTCTTTTGGATTCTTGCTTATGTACTTAATGTTTTGTAATCTTAATCTGATTTGCCCTCCTCAAGAGTCTTTACTTTTCCTTTGTTTATCTCATATGGCATCAAACAAAGTGATTGGGTCATGTTTCTTCCTTAAACGTTGACTCATTTTGATTATACTTGTATTTGTTACAAAAGCCATTTTCTCCTTTATGGAGTGTGTGACTTCAGTTAGTAGATTATATCTGACATGTAGAAAATAAATCCTGGAATAATAGACTGTTTTGCTGGAAGAAGTCCTGTATATTTCAAGCCAAGCTCCTTGCTTTCCAGGTGAGGAAAGACAGAACCAGAGAGTTGATGTGCTTGTTCAAGGTCATCCAGAATAGAAACTGACCAGGGTATCCAGACACCCAGTTGGACTCTTTTGCTAACGAGTGCTCTTTCACTGATAAGTTTCAGGTGCAACTATGTTGGCTGGCAATTAACTTTGCTGGGTTGAATCTGAGCATGTTCAATAGCAAGTGCTGCGCAATAAAAGAGACAGAATTCCACCAATACAGGCTGAAATTAAACTGAAAGGAATATGACATGCTATTTAAAAATGTTTAATTTTGTAATACCCAGTAGATCAAAGTAATTATAGAGCAACAAAAGGTGAGTTGAAGCCTCAGATGGACCGGAGGAAGAGATAAGGTTAGACTTCTTAGAACAACCACTGTTCTTCCTACAAAACATTTCCTGGTTTTGTTTTCTATTGTCTAGTTTTTTATTAAACTGGCTGGGTTGCAAACAAAGCCATGTTAATATAACATGGAAGCAATTTATTCATGAGTACATCTTTCCTTACACATTCATTTCCATGGAGGGAAAACATCCATTTAAATAACAATGTTGCTCTAAAAATTTTAAATTTCATACTTCTGTAAGTGCATGAATTATCCTTATAGCATATTAAGAAACTGGAATTTTATTGAATTGATATTTATTCATAAATTTATACTTTAATAATTTAGCCTTTTCCCCTTTAGAATATATACCGCCAAAATAGGGAGCGAAGAAGAAAGTCAATTGTTAAGAAATTTTGCTGCCAATGCTAATATAACTTTCATATTCTAGATGTAAGAATTACTTTAAGTCCTTCAAAGTCAGGAGTGATTCCAAATGGAAATAAGGTCACAATATGAGTATCACTTTTCATTTATAGGCAGAAGTTTTGAGAAATGGTGGGGAGATTTTTCTTTATCAAGAGTTACTAATGTATGGAAAGAAAGGTTTTTAAAGAACATTGTACAACTTTTCAATTCTCTATTTTAGAGACTAAAGCTGTGTAATAAGAACAACACGAATAGCAATTTCAGTTTTACACAATGGCTATTTAATGAAGAAACATGGAGTAGGAGGGAGAAAGGAAAAAATATATTTGGAGCATGGGACTTGGCAAAGAGATGAAAAACAGCAGAAGTAGAGCAGTACCAAGGACAGGACAACTGAAATGGAGAAACAGAGGAAGGCAGGAACTCAAGGACACACAGAGGTTGAGCTGGATCTTCCGGGAATAAATAAACTCCAGCCTACATAGTCTTATTTTTAACTTCACTTTCTAGAATCAGTTTTATGGAGTGTAGATCTAGGTTTCAAATTAATGATGAAAAAGTACATGTCAGCTTTCATTTTTTTCTAGGGTTACTAGTACTACCTTTGGGGGAGTAGACCCCTTATAATGAAGAAAATCAGAATATTGCTTAGTTTTTGTTACTTTTTTACTGGGTCATCTATCTTCCTAGGGATTCTTAAAATAACCTTAAGTATGTTTCAGTTTTTGGTAGAGGGAGGATATGGAAAACATGGACATTGGTATTGATGTGACCAGTAGGTACATGTTGTAATCATCAGATGGCACTAAGGCACAGGTGAGCGCTAGTCTATGATGTGAGGCCTCCTCCCCTGGCTCGTGTTGAGCTCTGGGCTGACAGCAAGGGGGGTGGGCTCTTGTTTGACTTTGTGACTTCAGGTGAAGTCATTTGCCTGAGTTTTGATAAATGTGAATGTTTTACCTTTGCTTGCAATGAAGCTGTGTGGAAATGAAAGTGTATTAACATTGCTGTAAATATATCTCTGAGGAAGAAAGAGAAGTTAGAACAGGCTTAAATAGTAACACCATAATCCTTTAGGACTATTTAAATTAAATATTCACTACTGCTCCCATTTTACTGTGTAAACCCCTGCCTATTTCCTGCCTGCCTGCCTTCTTGAACGATCCAGAAAAAGTTTACCCTGCGGAATCACCTCTTCCACATTCTCTATGTAATTTATAATGTATATATTTAAAAATTTGTACTTACATATAATTGTACAGTTATATATGATTGTATTACAAATATATAATATATAAGTAAATATGTGATATACACATATACATACTATTGTTTTTCCTGAGGAGCAAATTTGCTGCCAGCTGAATCCTCTTTGAGATGATTTTGCTCTTGAAAGAGTAGACAGTGCGTCAATGACGGATCAGTGAAGAAACGATGTACTATTTTAAGCGGGAAGGGATTTAATTCAGAGGATTACATGTTAACAGAAAGTGGACACTAGGTTCCAGGAATGACTGCCACCCAGAGTGAAACAGAGCTGACTCCCTAGGAGAGCATCTATCTTCAAGACTTCTACTAGTATTGTGATTTCAAGAAACCTGCAGCTATGATACAGGAATAGGAAGCCAGAATTGACAGTAGGTGCTACAGCTGCTCTCATAGCCTCTAATCCTCTAGAATGGAGAAGGAATACTGGAGAACTGGACAGACAGACCTAACATCTCCAAGACTTTGCTTTCTAGTAGAGCTGAGGGGAAGGCAGAGGACTTGTCTCACTTCCACCTTCCAAGCCTCATACATCCTAATTTACATTAACAGTGTAGCTTCAAGGAAATGTGGATGCATAGTTTCCACATCTGCAACTAGAAGGAGAATGAAATGAAAATGGAGAATACTAATTCACATTATCCATCATGTAGAGATGCCTTTAAATGGCCTGATGAGGGAGGGCTGGTCAGAGCTCACTGTTATCTTCCATCCTCCCCAGGGATATGCTGATGTGTGTGCAGAATCTAGAGCAGAGTTGATGCACTTCATTTTTGATCACTTGAAATAAAAGGGTATAATTTGAAAAAATGAAAGAATGAAATAATTCCATATGAACCCTGATTTTTAATCATTGTTATGTCTTTCACCAAATAATACTGGCTTTCTAATCAATATATACTTTTATATCTTTCACCAAATAATACTGGCTTTCTAATCAATAATACTGATAGAAAAAATGAGAACTATATGTCAATTAAATTTATTCCTGGAAATACTTTCTAATTCTTTCTAGAGTCATTCTTTCTAAGTGAAGAACATTGTGAATTTTTGAGTAGACAAGTTTTCTGATGGTGAAAGTCAAATAGAACTCACATGCTAACTTATAACATCTCTCATTTATACCCTAGAATTAAGGTATCATTTGGAAAGACTGTCACATATGATCACTTTTTAAACTAATCCAGATGAAATATATGTTTTTTCATCTCTTTAGCAAAGCAGCTTCATAGTTTATCTGAAATGTGTGGGGGTGGAGAATTGAAACATCGAATGAGAGTGGCAGTGCCTAGAAGAGTTTCCTAATATAATGGAAATGATTTAGAAGGGATCATGCTACTTGGGGAATGCAAGGAGGGGATACAGGAGAGGCACGGAGCCTCTTCCCCTAGGACGGATTCTGGGACTGCATGGGGAGATGCTGGATTCTACTGTCACTAGGACGGCGCCCTGTAAAGAGCTCTCCACTGACCGACAGAGAGCTGTGTGTTATATGGACGACAGTTCCAAGGTAAATGGACAACGTTCTGTTTGGGAGATCATTCATCACTGTCACCCAACAAGGTAAAAACAGATTAGCTAGTTTGGGCTGCATTGCATGCTGTTTTCCTAGTAATGATGAAAAACTAGAACAGTGGTAAAAGCTCCTGTGTTGGGTTTTTTACTGATTCATTGGCAGTGGCCAATAGCCTGGATATATGGTCAGACAGGAGTGCCATGGAAACCTAACCTGTTAAAGGGATGCCAGCATAGGGCTCGGCCCTATTGCAATTTGAGAGTTGCATTAAAGTAGGACATGTGATGCCCATCAGAACTCCCTTCCAGGTTTGGAAGGTGATTAGATTCGCCAAGCACATACATATCGGAATGTGTTCCCTTGAGGTGACCACCTGGGTCCATGAAATGTGTGGATGTAGCATTGCAGCAGTGCAGAGATGGGCTGAATCAAATATAACCCTCTTGTACCCTTTGAGGAACAAAATGTCAGAACTCTGCTATCTGCTAATAAGAGAGACAGGCTGCAGATGGCTATGTGGCAGATTCCAGTGATGGAGGGAGGCGGGAGGGCTGAGCATAGCTAGCAAGGCAGACTGATGCTGGTAGCCCTAGGGGGTTAGAAATGGATCTTGATGGGAATGGACACTGGCTGTGATGGTAGGTGCAAATGCTCACAGCATTAAGAAAGAACCTGGACAGAAGATAATGCAATTTGGATGGCTGAGCATCATTTCTTGAGACTAAGGAACATACTTTATAGCTGATAATATCCAACAATGGGCAGAGAGATACTAGATATCCTCATCAGTACTAGTTTGATAGAGAATTGGAACAGGCAAATAAAACAATGGTTGTCTAAAATGGGGGGAGATAAGGGCTGGCTGAGAGGCTCAGTTGGTAAAATGGGGGGAGATAAAGGCACAAAAGGCTATTTACATGCCTTCATGAGTGTGCTCACACTCAACATAAACCTGAATTAGGGCTAAATGAATGTTCCTACTTGGTAGATTACGCTGTTTTGCTGTAGATCTGGGGAAGAGAAAGTGGGGAATGATGTTGGTATCCTTTCTTCCCCATTTCACCTAAAATTCTTTTCCCCTTCCTAGTTGATGCATTGGTCAAGGACCAGGGCTGCAACTACGAAGGCTATAAACAGGGATGATTCCTAAGCAAGACACTGTAACTGTATTATTTACCTTTATGTCACAATTCCTAAGGGCCTGATTGGAGAGGATGTGCCTTAACCCCATCTGGCAAAATTTGGGCTAACAGTGAAAGCAGCTATCTTGCCTGTTGGTAAAGATAGGCTGTCACTTCTGCATGTATATAACTTTATGTGAATAGCAGTGGATTGAGGGTGTGAGGGGAGGCACTTGCTAGACTAGTATTGCTGCCTGCTTTCTAAACCAGTACAGTGGCTGAACCTAGTGTCCCTTGCAAAGGTAGAAAAGCTGGGTATAATTGAAGAGAAGAAAAAATAGTAGATGAGGGTAAAGTAATGAAAACATGGGTTATATTATGTAATGAGGGAAATCTAATTTAATACCTTGAAAGAGGTTCAGAGCAAACAATGATATTATTTCTTAGCTCAGTTATACCAGATGCCTGCGAAGGGTTGAATGTTGAATCAGAAGCCAACAGCCAATGCTTTAAATCAATCATGCCTGTGTAATGATGCCTCCATAAAAACCCAAGAGGGGGCGTTCAGAGAACTTCTAGGTTGGTGAACTCATGGAGATTCAGGGAGAGTGCTGGCCTGGAGAGGGCATGGAAACTCTGGGCCTTTTCCCCATGCTTTCTTCCTATGCATCACTTTCCTCTGGCTGATCCTGAGTTATGTCCTTTCACAATAAACCAGTCATCTAGTAAGTAACATGTCCCTTTGTGCTTTGTGAGTCAATCTATTATAGCAAATTAATTGAACCTAAGGAGGGGTTGTGGAAATCTCTGGTTTACAGCCAGTCTGTCAGAAGTCCAGGTGACAACTTGGAATTGTGGTTGGAGAGGGTCATTGGAACTGCCGATTTGTGACAAGTCCGTCAGAAGGACAGGTAACCTGGGCTTGTGTCTGGTATCTGAAGTAAGTGTGTGTGGTAGTTTTGTAGGACTGAACTCTTAACCTGTAGAATCTGATGCTGTCTCTGAGTAGATAGTGTCAGTATTGAGTTGAATTCTCAAACACCCTGGTGTTATCTGAGAACTGTTTGTTAGTGTGGAGGACCCCCTGCGTGCCCGCCCCCCCCTCCCGCCCCGCCCTGCCACACACACACACACAGTGGAATTGGGCCCGGGATGCCTTTCTAACTGCATTATGAATTAGAGCATTACAAAGAAGAAAATCCTAATATAAATATGAATCTTTAAACTACATTTCCAACTTTCTACAAAATGCACTCTTTAGTTAATATTAAAACAGTTTATTCCATGACATTATCGCCGATTATGTTCTCCACAATAATATACATTAGCCACTGCTTGACCATTTCTCTGAATCCATCTACTATAATAGAGATAAATGGACACTTGTTCTTGAACAGCCAGGGATGCTCTGATTGAAGCACTTGCCCTGTTAGTCTAGCTCCAATGTCCCATTATTGGGTAGAATGAATTTTCTCATATAGCAGTTATTCAAGTTGTGATTTTGTTTCCTTATAATCATTTGCAATTGTGTTTGAAATAAGCTATAATGCAATTTTCTCAATTTAATATGAGTTATTTTTTGCAGTGCAAAACCCTGATTGCAATGTTTTTCATTTTATCCCTTAGCATAAGATGGGCATCCATGTTTAATCATATTCACAGATTACCTCAATGAATACAAATGTGTTACATTATCTTTAAATAAATGAATGTCAATATGTTCCAAGGTAACAGAAGTAATTGCATATTGATAACAGTCATTATCATAAGTCATGGTCTCTAGGAGAAAACGCACTTGTATTTTTTTAATAAGGTGCAATATTATAGTCTATGTTAAGATGATAGTTTTCTGTTCCATATATAGGCTATAATATCACTCTAATATAGCCGTCAGACCCTACAAATAGATAAAATGCAAAACATAAACCCTTGAAAGTAACAAGATTTTGTGGTCTTTTGAAATTGGAATGATAGATGTTATGAGTGCCTTAACAGAGCTAATATGAAGTTGCCATTATCTGTGACAGACTCTTAGAACTTGCATCTACTCTCTAGCTAAAGCCAATAATAAGAGCTAAGCCATTATCTTGTATTTTTGTAGCAAGATATTTTCAGATTTTGTATGGAGGCTTATTGTAGTGTGCAAATCAATCTGGAAATGCTCCAGGAAAAAAACCAAAAACACTGTCCTTTTTCTAAATATAATAAAGACATGTTTAGATGGGGGGATATCAAACACCCATTTTCTGTGATGTGAGTTTTTATCAGATGGGTGGGTTGTCATTTGGACTACCATGTCACACAACTCCAGGGGGTGCCACTCAAACTATATCCTATATGGTTGGATTAATACACCATCAACTGGTGCTATGCACACCTGTGTGGCCATCCACAGGAGCTCTGGATATCATTATCTCAGCAACGTTTTCCAGGATCAGCAAGGACCGGGAAAACACTCTCAGGTTAAATGATTTAGAAAGTACCCCAGCACTTGTTTAGTGAATGAATGAGCACCATTTTTAATTTGTCATAACCTTTTCAAACTCAAACATCTCATTATATTTGAGAGCACTGATCTTAAATATGAGATCAATATTGTAATCTCAGATTTACTACTAACTGGATGGTAACTAGACAAGTTATTACATGCCTTACTAATTGCCTCTGTAAAATTTGGAGTTAGGCTTCTGTTATGGGTTTTCAAACCTTTTGTTACCACTGGAACCCCTCAGGCTCAGCAGGACTTGGCAGGGAAATAACTATTTAGATTCCCCGATATGGTTTCGTTTGGGTAAGTTCTAATAGCTGGAAGGGAACTTCAACCCTGGTTCTCTTGATAAGTTTGATAAGACTCAATTGTGGAACTGCCAAAGTGTGTTTTGTTTGTTTTTCTTCTTCATACTCATATATAAAGTACTATTTCATATCTATGTTGTGCTTATTTTCAGAATATATATTTAGATGCCATATTGTAAGAATTTTGAAGAGCCCCTAAAGTTTCTGCTTCAAAGAGGTTCTGGAGTCAGGCAGACCTATTTTAAAATGAGTTTTGGTCACTTGCTGGCTGTAAACCCTTGGGCAGGTTAATGGACTTTCAGTTTTCTTCATTTGTAAATAGTTATGATAAAATTAATTCTTCCAAATATGCTAGATAACACATAAAAAAAGAATGCCTAGCAGAATTCTTGGTCCAAAGTAAGTACTCAAATTATGATTCTCATCCTATGTAGAAATTACTCAGAGAATAATTTCCTGTTCAGTCAGGGAAAAAACTTAAAAGAAAAGAACTCCTTTGCATTTTTAGGACAAGAATCACAGCTACATAAAAAATCCTGCGTCAACTTCCTTTCCCCAGGTGGGGCTTTCCAGGTATGGAGCTGTCTCTGGACTAGCATGGGGTCAGTCTAACCAGAGTAGCCATGTAGGAATAAAGGTGCTCCAAAGGATAAAGTGAAGGGAGATGGAAACATTTAAACTCGATCCAAATTTATTTGTAATTCCTCTCTCCTCCCATTAAGTAGCTAACTTTTATTGAGTGCTTGCTATTTGCTAGTGTTTCTCCAAGTGCTTTACATGGATTATTTCATCTAATTCTTACAACAACCCTATGAGGTTGGTAGCATTAATAGTCTTTGATTCAAATGTTACACCTCATATATTTCTTATGGTGATATTGAAACAATCTCTTTAGAAAATAGAATGAATATGAATAAAAAATAAAGATTAGTAGATGTCAATATACATTTATGATACTGGGTACTACATGACAATAAGTATTTATATTGATTAATGCATGGGAAGTCATTTAGTATTTATGATAGTTATACAGTGGTACAATTTAATTAATTAGAATTGTTGAAAATATGAATGAAAGGGAAAAAATACTGGAATGAAAAAATATATATATATAATATTTAGAAACCTGGGTAGGAAATTAAAGGTCTTAGGGACGGTAGTGGTGGTTTAATTTTTTCTAATTGAAGGTCATGACTTCAGAAAATAAAGAACTGAGAAATGAACAGCTGGCTCCATAGATGATGTCAAAGAACAGAATTTAGTTTTCTGGACCACGATGCATGATACTAAGCTAATGCTCCTGGCAAAAGAAAAAGTACATCTAATGAAGAGTGGGAAGAACATGCTTGGCAGAAGATTTGCTGACCAGAACAAGAAGGCATTGATATATGCATAGAGTAAAGAAAAAGGAAAAAACAAGCTGTTAAATTATTCCCTATGGAGGAAAACAAGCTGACTTAGGAAGAGTAAAATTAGTGGAGAGATGATTAGTAAATTAAGAGGATAACAGGGAAGAAGATAAAGTAGAACTATTTGTGGCTTTATATGTTTATATCCATATTCCCATAGTATGGGTAATGATAACAGTTTAAATAAAAGATAAATAATATTTGAAGGTTTTCATTATGACTTGATGGGGGTATGAATCCTGGCTGGGGAAAGCTATTTGTCCCTGAAATTCTAAGTTGTTACTGCTTCTAGCAAAGATCTTGTACAGAATAGAGAACCATGAAGTAGGGGCTTAACAATTAGTCAGTGAATTTCCTGGTAAGAAAGACTTTGGGGAAGGATTCAACATTGATTCACTTATCAAACAATTCGATGTACTATAGGAAGAGAAAGTTGGCAATTTCTGAAGGAAATACAGTTTGACTTCTTCCTGTTCCCTTCCACTTAGGCTCTGATGTATCAATAAATTAAAAAACAAGCAAACAAAAAACAAAAATACTAAGGAATGTAGAACACAGTTCAAATCTGGAGGGGATGAAATCTAGATTTCCGTGATGAAGAGTGTGTAGTAGAAAAAGGGATGACCATGACCAAACTAGATAGTGGCACTGAGAATGTGATAGATATGAACAGATAAGGAAGTAGGCAGCATCTGGTATTTCAGCTTCCACACGTTTTTTAATGTCTGCTAATGGCTTGATGTGTATGTAAAAATCTAGCAAGAAAATGCGTGACTTTATTTCCCCATAGCTGAACTTAATTTCTGTTCTCAATCCTCATTTCTTCTCAAAAGTAGAAAAATTAGTCTGGTCTTTCTAGGTAAGTTCAGTCACATCACAGTAATGACTTTTTAGTCTTTTAGCATATAGGCTGTATCAAAGTCAGTGATTGCTCAATCATTTCCAGTTTAAAACTCAGCTATATGGCGGTCTTCTAACACTCTGTTCACCTACCCTCCCTAGCCTGGGGGTTCATTTGCAGCAGAAGGGAATTAACTGTTGTTGCAATGTCAATGGGGGGAGAATACACTTTGCTCCTTTTCTTCCTCTTCTTGACATGCACAATTGACAAGTCATGACCTCATGACCTTTACTCATTGTATCTATCTCTACATTTGGTCACACATACAAGGCCTTATTCTGGTCCTGGCATGGATGGTTAATTCCATTCTAGTCACAATCTGCCTTCCAGGTTTCTCACTGTTAATGTTCTTACCTGCTCAAAGGTATGGACCAGGTTAAACTGGTCCCCTCTCCTGTAGGTACATAACAATCAAGACTCTTGGAAATCAGTTTCATTCATCTCTATTCCTTCATCCATGCTGTAGTGGGCTAAGGGTCACGGATGGGCTTTTTTTTTGCAGAGCTCAGACTCATGTCCTTCAAATCTTGGATCTCCAAAGGTAAGAAACCCCATTCCAACTCCATTCTACTATCCCACCAGCCATCCAGGCTAAATGAGGGAGCATTGTATACAACTATTCACTCTTATTTTGCAAATTTCTTCTTTCTTCTTCCTCAGTGGCTCACACCCACTTTTTATGGGTTTGGGGGAATAAAGAAAAACTTGCTTAGCAACTTTTTCACCAAATCTGTTTTAGTTAGTCTCCTTCTTTAATGTGTTAAAACCAAGAAATTATTTTCTTTTCCCCTTGCACCTTGATAAACGCATGTCCCTGAAGCAGTGTTAAATGGGGTTGTTCTAAGTGTTTTAAGACACTTGCACTGAAGAAATAAACAGGTAATGTTTTATATCGTATGATAGCAGGTATATTTTAATTCCAGTTAGATTTATAATCTGATAAATTTGTATTAAAGTCATGGACAGTGTCTACATAAGCATGCCTGCCTGTAACTTACATATTTCCAGAGGGTAAATTTATTGAAAAAGCCAACAATCTAGCAAATAAATTCTCTAGAAGTCTCTTCTACCAACAGTGGAGTTGCCTTGAGAAAATTATTTAATCTCCCAAGTCATTTCCTACATCTGTAACACAGAAATAGTAAATTGTACCTCTTTATTTCATAAAGTTTTCAAATGATTAGATGTTTATAAAATATTTAGTACCTAAAAAGTGCTAAGTGTTCAATATTGGTCAGCAGTTATTTTTATACTATCATTGAAATCTTGGCATCTTGGATAGAAGCACATTGCAGAGAAGATGAGAGAGAAACAAGTAAATAGTTTAGGGAATATTTATGGACTGCTGGAAATTACCTTTCCCTTAAATCTACTAATCATCTACAGAGTGTCACACAGCAGGTATTCAAATAAGTGCATAAATACTTTTTTAAAAATCTGTTTTATATTTCTTTATCGATTGTGTTTCCTCCCATGTCTAACAAAAATAACTGAGTGGGAGAATACTCTTAGGCAAGAAATGTAAAGAAAATGTTTACTTGAATGGTTGTTGGCACTTGGGATTTTTGTGCTGCAATAATCGGTGATATATACTTAAAGAATAGTAATAGATTAAGGGAGAATCTGGTAAAGTTTATTTACTATCAGTGTAGATTAACTTTTTTGCTTACAAGCAAAATGAAGGTGACACCAAGGTAATCTCCAAGCACTAGCATTCTCATTCTAATTTGTGACTTCCCTGGGTCTCAGTGACCAGAGGTGTTGCTGAAGTAGTAGAGTATCTGTGTGGCAGTGGAGGTGGGTGCTGGCACCAAAATCCTTTAGTAGATTAGGCTACCACCACTAATTACTTATTTCCCTACTCTGGGGATCATGGCCATATTGAGATAGGTGGGGAAGCAGTGATAGTGTCAAAATCTTTCAGGAACAACTTAAAATACAATTAAAAAATTTTTTGCTGCTGTTGATCAGGACCCTCTCCTTTCAGGGTGTAAGGAAAAAGAGGAATTACAGAATTTTTTTCAAAGCATCATGGAGATTCTGAAGACAAAATACAACACTTAATGTTCTAGATGCAAGCAATAGGAACTGGCCATGGCTAAACCATGAACTGGTAAAAAGTTGAGAGGGAGCTTATGAAAACTGGGGACTTGGGAGAAGATTTGAAATAGGCAGGAACCAATGAGCTGCAGTCAGGGCTATAACCCAGACACTGTCATAGGAACTGTCCTGCTTGACAATAGATGCCGTGGCTGGTAGAAGGGTTACATATCATAGGCCTGGTGAATTGAAACACAAAATTCAATCATAAGACAATTTGAGACTTCTTAAAACATTTTAGAGCCATACTATTAGCACTAGATTAGATAAAATTGCCTCATTTAAAAGTAATTGAATTAAATGGGGCTGATTTTTAAAAATTGAAGCAATATATACTACCGTATTTGCCGGCGTATAAGACGATTTTTTGGCCCTGAAAAATATGCCTCCAAGTGGGGGGTCGTCTTATACGCCAGGTACACTTCAGATAGACTGCCCATAGTGCTTGCCCCGTGCCATAGTGGCCTCCTGATGCCCGCCCACTTCATTCCACATACCGTTCAGGCATCAGCAGCGCTGCTGGGTGTATGCTCGGCTGTTATGCGATTTTGCTGTTACGCGATTTTACCACACTCGCAAAATCGCACACAGCCGACCATATAACAAACTCTGTATTTTGAGTGGAAATGTTAGGGGGTCGTCTTATACGCCGGCAAATACAGTATTTAAATAGTATAATATAGAAGTATATACTAAAAAAACTTATTTTCCACCCTTAATCTCACTGTGCAGAAATATCTTCTCTAGAGATCTGTTTTGGATCTATTTTGATCTATTTTGAGTTAACGTTTGTATAAGGTATGAGGTTTAGGCCAAGTTTCTTTCTTTTTTTTGACTTACGGATGTCCAACTGTTCCTGCACCATTACTGAAAAGGTTGTCCTTCCATTGAATTACTTTTATACCTTTTTCAAAAATCAGTTGGGTATGTTTATGTGGGTTTATTTCTGAATTTCTATTCTGTTTCATTGATCTGTGTGTCCATCCTCTGCCAATACCATGCTGTCTTGATTACTGTAGCCATGTCGTGAGCCTTCACTTGGGGTAGAATGATTCTTCCCATTTTATTCTTTTAAAAATTCTTGAAAAAAATTATTTTCACTAGTCCAGGTCCTGCGCCTTTCTGTTAAAAGTTTCAGAATAGGTTTGTCTATGTTTATAAAAACCTATGCTGGGCAGTAGTTTAACTTTTAAAAATTAACTTGCTATTGCTATAGTGATACTTCTTTCTTTCTACTATTGTATAAAGCAATAAAAATGTTAATTTAACAACCTAATGAAGTATTATTTTAGTGTAAGTCAGCATATATACGAGAAAAAATAAGAGGAGTAAAACATTGTAATGTTGAAATTATATTGCAAATATCAAGTCAGAGCTTTGAATTGTAAATATAGAGCTCTGTCCACTGAAATTGCTTTGAAGCAATTTCATTCTGGTAGCAACAATCATCCATGGAACCACAATTGTGTCTTCTAATACTATTTCCTTCAGAGAAATCGTGGATTTGAGATGTGGGTCAAGGAAAGTACAAGGTGTTACTGGGACATTTAATTATGCCAGAAATCAAGGAGGCTTAAGAAATTAATGGAATCATGTCAAAGACCACAAGAGTGAGCTCAAAACCTCCTAATGACCGAAATTGTAACACTATACATAGAGGGTAATTATCATAGCTGTTGGAATTACATTGATCTTGCAAAAGTCATTGCGAGTGAATGGAGAGGAGGGTGTGAGGAGAGAGAGACTATCATAGAAATTCATTCATCACCATTTGAAGCTGTTATTAAACCAACTTTTTATTTTGAAAAATAGAAATAAAAAGGGAAGATCTAAGCATAATTTTCCTTTTTTTGTTGTGGTACGTTTATTTCAGGTTGAACAAATAGTTTTACTCTCCTTTAAAAAATGATTATTTCATAATCTTAGAATCATTGATTTAGTCAAGGGTTAGCAACAGTGTTAAAAGCATTGGTTAAATTGCTGATGGGAAAATGGACAATAAATGGTGTCTATGGTTGGCAGAATAAGGCCTCTCTCACCACCCCAAAATATTCCTATCATAATCCCTGGAGCATGTGAATATATTACTTTAAATAGTAAAAGGAACTTGGCAGATGCAATTAAGTTAAGGGGACTTATTACAGAAAAACAGATGGATCAAAGTCAGAGTAAGAGGTGTGACAATAGAAGCAATGGTCAGAGTGATGCAGGTTTGTGAGCCAAGGAAGGCAGGTAGACTTCAGCAGGTGGAACAGGCAAGGACAGGATCCTGTCTTAGAGCTGCAGCCCTGTTGGACCCATTTTGGATATCTGACCCCAGAACTATAAGGTAATAAATTTGTGTTGTTTTAAGCCACTACATTTCCCATAATTTGTCACAGCAGCAATGTAAACTAATAGTAGGAAAGTTACACCAGCCAGCTTACTTTCTGCAGTTGGACAATGGAGGGATCAGGTTGTCATTACATTGATTCAGTGGTCAGTTTTGCTGTGACTTGAAATTGACCAAATTCTTGGACTTAATGTCAAAGTAACTGGAAATATAGAGGCTAGAGAAATAGGCTAAAAATGCTGAGAAACCCAGGAAGTGTAAGGCAAATGGCCCAGTTGCTCCAAGTGGGAAATAAAGAAATAATAGAGTTGCCATTGACTACATTTGGAAAGACTGAGGACAGAGTCAATTTGGAAGAACAGTTTGGGGAGATGTTTGGATGTGTTAAATTGGGATGGATACCTATTAGACGTCCAAGTGGATATGTCAATAGTTGGATACGTGAATGTGGAATTCAGAGAAGAGGCCCAGGATGCAGATATATACATATATCTGGAGTCATCAGTGTATCCATAGTATTTAAAGCCATGAAAAGAGATGAGATCAAGAAGAGAGTGGAAATTGATAAGAGAAAATGTCTAAGGACAGGTTACTGTGACCTTCCAACATTAACAGATTTTGAAATCAGGAAACAGACAAGGGATTGAGAATTTGCCAGTAAGGTAGGAGACCATTTAGGAAATTATGATATTCAGAAAACCAAATGTAGAAAGTGTTGACCAGGAAAGGAGTGATCAGTGGTGTCAAATTTTTATCAAAATGTTATATGGTGCATGTACTTTTGCAACATGCTTTTCACTCAACCCTGTGAGATTCATCTAAGATGATATGTTAACTCTAATTTATTTTTATGGCTTTAAAAATCTATGATGTGAGTATCCCTCAACTTCATTTCATTTTCTGTTGGTGACTACTTACTATTTAAAAAATATTCTGAACATTTTTGTAACATGTCTCATTTTGTATGAAAAGTTTCTTTGGAGGGTATACCTACGAGTGAAATTGTGGGTTTATAGGTTATGCATATTTTAATCTTACTATATATTGCCAATTGCCTTTCAAAGTGGTAATATGAATGTATATTATTACAAGTAGTATATGAGGGTTTCTATCTTCATTGAGTATTAACAAACTTTAAATTTTTTACCAAATTAATAAGTGTAATGGAATCTCATGTTTTTAATTTGAATTTTCTTTATTGCTAGAGAGATTGGATATTTTTAAGATTTGGGTTTTCTCCATGCTATGCTCTAACTATTATATTCTGCTCACATTTTTATTTGGTTGATTGTCTCTTAATTTGATTTGTAAGAGGTATTGATGTACTCTAGGTATTAATCCCTTGTTGAATGTATGCATTGCAAATATCTCCTCCTTAGAGTCTATAGCATAGTTACTCTTTTTACTTTTTATAGGGTCACATTATGAATAGAAATTTTAAGTTTTTGTGTAGTTGAAATAGTCGATATTTTCTGTGTCTCAGTTTCTGCATTTATAGAATATTATATAATAGTGTCTACCTCCCATTTTTGTGATGTTTCAATGGAATACATGGAAAGCACTTAGTACATAATTGCTGAGTGTTTGGCCCGTGATATGAACTCAGTAACTGTTTGCTTTTATTATTTGTATCCTTCATTATGCAAAGAGCTTTTGGGTGAAAGAAACAATTTTATGTCTGAGACAGAAAAAATGACTGTACTGATTTACAATTTTAACTCTGTCATCTATCAATCTCCAGATATCTGTAAGGCCATTTATGGGTTCTCTGTTCGGCATCAATACCACCCAGGTGTAATTAATAAGTTAATATAGCATAATGAGAAATCTTGGCGTTTAGTAGTGGACGTCTTCTCACCTTGATCAGTTTTTTACCCCCTCAATGTTATCTTGGTGATTTGTGCTCTTTTTCTTTTCACTGTGAATTTTAAAATAAAAATGTTCACTTCCATGGGAAGAAAAACAACAACCTGGGAATGAAATGGTTTATTGCCAAAGATGGAAATTCAATCGATTTGATATGCAAATACATCAGTACCTACTATTGCAATTTTGGATATAGATTAGGCAGAAATAATCGACTTTAAGGACAATAAGTTTGGAGGAAAGACTTTTAAACTAAACTTCCCTGAAAGGATTTTAGGTTGCCATCATGCAATTGTGCTTTTTTCTTATTAGTAGTCCAGGTATAAACAGATAAACATTGAAAGATCAAGGAATATAGTAGTCCACTATTCAAAAGATCTTACAAAACTAATATATGACTATTATGTTAGGTAATTGACTTACAAATTTAGGCAAACTGATTTTTAGCCAATTTCCGTAACTGCTAAACCATTAAAATTATATTGAAATGTTATTTTAATGCGGTATAACCAAGTTAATTTTATGTATAAACCATACATCTTATATGACCCCAACATTAAGAACACAAAATGCAGTCTTGATAATAAATTTTGATAACCGTTTCAGGTTTTGAGGATATTATAATTCATCCCCTTTATGCATAGTATTTAGAGGGTTAGAACATCACAGAGCACTTAAAAATACAATTAATACGAAAGATTAAACCCTGACACTAAGGCTGATAATTTTTACTTTATTTGTTTTTGTGACACTTTATGAGGAATATTAAACACACTAAACTTCCCAAAATTTCCTAACCATATTTTTGAAGACAAGCCAATCTTTAAATGAAAACCAACTCATAATTTCTTGTTCAGCTTTTATATTTATGTACTAATCTTTGCTGTAAATGTAGATTCACCATTTGGCTTTTTTTTCAACTTGATTCAAGTATATTTTGCATACAATGACCCACACACACTTCGGTGAGTTTTGATACCTGTATACACCCGTGTCACCACCATTACAAACAAGATACTGTACATTTCCATTGACCCTAAAAGATTTTGTGCTCTTTTCCAAGCCCTTGCTCCCTCCATCCCTGCACCCAGGCAACCACTGACTTGAGATGGGCACCAGCCCATTGCTGAAAAGCTCAGTGGTGGCTCTTCTCTTAGCGAGGGCTAACGATATGAAATGCTGTCATAGAACTGGGCTCCCAGATGACAGTAGGGGTGATAGTATCCCACATAATAGAGGCATCATGGCAGCATGCAACCATCTCAAGCATGATGGGGGCAGTTATTGTAATAAGTAGCAAAATCGAAATAGCAAGTGTCCCTAGGGGAAAGACAGATATGCAGCCTATGAGATAAAATCTATTGCTGTAGAGACTGTCAAGTAGAAGCCTCTAAAACTGCCTCACTCAGCCAAGGTAGTAAATATAAAACAATATCTCAGTCCGGAGGTGGGCAGGTGGGGAGGTGGGAGGAAATGGTAGAGATTAGTGCTACCACCTAAAGGTTGAAAGAACACATGGATAATAGTCCCCATCATCCTCAGTTCACCAATATTATCTCTGAAATAAACAAATGGATCCTAGAAATGGCAGTGGACCCCCACAAACTAAACCAAGTATTAGCTTCACTGATAGCTTTGTGGCAGATGTGATGGTATGTTTGCTGCAGGCATATAGTAATTGATCTAGTGACTATATTCTCTCCCATGCTTCTAAAGGAGGAGGACCAGAAGCATTTTGGGGTTAAATTGAGAAGTGCAGCAGCCATGGCCTGAGAAGGGCATGATGACCCAGGGATTCATATTCTTTAAGGTTGAGAGTCCAAGTTGCCTTACTAGACATGCCTCCTAAACCAGTGGAGGGCTAGCAGAGATTGAGGGAAATCTAGAAAGTAACATAGGGAGAGAAAAGTACTATTTAGAGACCTGAGAGCACCTCCTGAGGCAGGCGCTGTATAGTTTATTTAGCTAACCTTCTTAGATCCATCAGAAATAAGATGAACCAGAACATAGGAGGAGCTGCTCCCAGGTGGGATGCAGTTATTGTACAAGATAAATGTTTCTGAGTGGTACAAGAGTTGGACTGTAGTAGATATGGTGTGCCTATGAGATCCTTCTTCAGAAATGAGGCATTTATTCCTCTTTTTCCAATGTCTCATAGCAGAGACCCACTGCAGCAATTGCCCTTGGCCTAAGAAAGCTACCTCAGTTAAGGTTATACCCCATCTATGAAGACAGCCAACATACATAAACAGGCATGGGCACAAAGGCCCAGCCCTCTAGACTCAATTTCGAAAAACTGAAGGCCCCATGGGGTGAGCTTAGGCCTTTGTTGCAACTGCATTGCAGTCAACCTCTGCCTCTCTGCCCATTTCGGTTTCCTTCATTTCATCATCTGTGACATTTCCTAGAATGTTAATGTTCTAGAAGATAAGATTACACATTAATGTTGAATGCAAGATGTTTTTATCAGGTGACAGTAGGGCAGAATGATTACTATTTGACCTTAAATGAGTTATGCGTACATATACATATATACATCCATATATCCACATATACACACATACATATATTTTATAACGGTAAACTCCTTATATTGAAGTAGTGAAGATTTTGAAGAAATAACACACATATATAATTCTGAAAAGCTTTAAAATACTTTTTTTTTGTTTTTAAAAGTAATTCATACGTATAAGAATTTCAAATAATAGAGATGAAGTGAAAAGTGAAAGTTCCCCAAAATTGGGACACAATTATGAAGGGATTGTGCAAGTTATATACTGAACACATTACAATGATTTTTCAATTTGACAGAATCTTTTATACATAGCTTAAAAATGATTATATCAAAATAGTCATGTCAATGTAGTTGTGTTAGAATGTTCTTTTGTCTTTATGAGGCTCTCCACTCTGGTTGATTTACACTACATTTTAACATGTGAAGAGGTCTGAAAGATTCTGCAACAGAGAAATCTAGTTTTCAAAAACTCAGTGCTTCTCCAAATGATTTGCTATTCAAAGTGCTTTTTTTGTTTTTGATTTTGTTTTTAACCTAATACTTGCTATAGCCTATGGAATTAGTACTCTATGAAATATTCTATGTTAAATACTGATTTTTTGCTTTTGATTTTCATATGTATCTTGTTAACATTATTAAATGGAATAGTTAAATTAATTTGAAGTTTACTACCTTGGAGAGTCAGCAAGTAAAACGGATTACAAGCAGAATGGCTAATACTTTATTTACAATTCATTCCTATATTAGTTTGTGAGGACTGCCATAACAAAGACCATAAACTGAGTGGCTTAAACCACAGAAATTTATGGTTTCATAGTTCCAGAGGCTAGAGGTCAAGATCCAGGTGTTAGAAGGATTGATATCTTCTGAGGGCCGTGAGGGAGAACCTCTTCATGTCTTGTAGTTCCTGGTGGTTTACGGGCAAGCTTTGGCATTCCTTGGCTTTCAGAAGAAACACCTTCATCTCTGCCTTCATCATCATATGGCATTTTTTCTGTGTGCATGTGTCTGTGTCCACAAATTTCCTCTTTTTGTAAGGGTACCAATTAAACTGAAGTAGGACCCACTCTAATGACCTCATGTCTACCAGCTACATCTACAATAGCCCTATTTCCAATAAATTACAGTGTGAGATCCTGAAGGTAAGGACCTCGATATGTGAATTTTTGTGGGACACAATTTGTTACATAACAATAGTTCGTCTGAAAGAAGAAATACCCTTTATGTAAATTCCTTTAAATCATTCTTCTACATGTAGGCTCATATGCAGGCAAATGGGAACTAGGAAGTAAAAGGCGTGAAGGTTGGGTACTGTTGTAGATGCTCTGCTTATTCAAAGATGAAAGGAATGCTGCATACTAGGAATAAAATAGTGGGAAAATTATAAAAATGGTGAGCAGGAAATATATTTTCCCAGAAAAAAATTATCACATATTGAAAACTTTAGATAGTTAGTTGTTCCTCTAACTACACTGTAGTTTTATATTAATAAAGGACTTATTAACTCTCTACTCCGATATACTATATCATTGGTTATCTCTGTATTTCAAAACACAACTCCTTTAAATTTTATTTTATCCAAAGTCAATAGCCATTCTACCTATAAACTATTTAACTGTAGCATTTTAAGACTTGTTCAGTCTGTAATAACCTCAAAGAGCATATGGAGAGTGTCTGTTTAGTAATGTAGACCACCTGGCACAATATATGTATAAAATGCTGCTGTAATAAATACTTGTACAGTATGCAGAGCTTCTAAGTAATATCTTTAGTGCCTGATAAACAGAAAGCATCTGTGATATTATGAAAGCACCTCACAATTAGACAACCCATAGGTAAGAATCCCTATGGCAAAAAGACTAGAATTATTCACTGAGCACTTGAGAATAAGGCTCATTCATTTTGTTTCCCTAAATTCATGGTATGGAGAACTGTGAATGGTGAGTGTTTAATATATGTTTATAAAATATTTTGATTGTAATTCCTTAATTTTGATTCATCCAATGTGAGATAAGTATGGTGCTTATATATATATATATATATATATATATATATATATATATATATATATATAATATTTGATATCAAATAATTAAATCCCAACTCTGGCACTTATTAGCTGTGATATTTTAAGTTGCTAAAATATTTGGAGCCTCAGTTTTCTTACCTGTCAAAAGGGAATAACTTCCTTGTTCAGGAAATGAGTGAGAAATTAAAACTGCTGCTTCTTTTATACTGGCCATTATTATTATATTTCACTTAGATGAAAACAACTGCTTTATAATTGGTCTACTTAAATGCCCTCCTCTAGCCTATTCTCTACCCAGGTCCCAGTTCGGTCTCTCAAAAATGAAAACCCAATCAAATAGTTCCACAACTGTAAGTCTTCCATTGTTTCCTTATTACTCTAAAAATAAAGCCCAGATTTCTTAGAGCCAATTAAGTTCCTTTACCTAACCTGACTGTCTCTTTCTCTACACTAATATGAGAGTTAATTTAACATGAAAACTGGATGGGACATGGGCTCTCCAGGTTACATATTATTTTTGGGTGTGTTTGGGAAGAGGTAAACTGAGGAAACAGATTGCCCTCCCCAATATATATATATGTATGTATATGTGTGTGTGTGTGTGTGTGTGTGTGTGTGTGTGTGTGGTGGTGATGGTGGTGATGGGGTCATCTGATTCATACATATGGAGAGAGGTAATCTCCTATTGGTTCTGTTTCTCTGGAGAACACTGACTAATGTAACTAAGAATCCATACTCTATTCTTATTGAATTTACTGTTCCGTGAAAACTTCACACCCTCTCTTTTCTACAAGTGCACTACAATGCATTTGCCTATAATACTCTTCCAGACCTCCTCTTTCCTACTCCTCACCTGCTTTTTTCTTCTCTCTCTGGCTCATTTGATTAAATTTTAGTGTTTTTTTTCCAGGTAGATTTTTTTTTTTTTACTTAAAAATGCTGCTGGGAAACTTGGAGGCCCCGTGTGACTAGGCTGTTTCTCCTGTAAGCCCTCTAGCACTCCAGGCTTCATGTGACTCTAGCAATGAGCTTTCTGAGTCTCCCATTTGCTTTTCCACTTACCTCACAAAATTTACTGTATATTTATATCCCTCATGTAGTCCCTGATATCTGGTATGTGATGAACAATTATTTATTGAATAAATATGTTAATTAAAATAAGATGCCATTTGTAAAACTCAGGGTACTGTTATTGGCATATGAGTGTAATAGGTGTCAAGGATAAGTAAAGCTCCATTTGAATTTTAGGTTTATAAACTATTACAAGCACTTTTATAATAATCACTGCAGAAGGGAGAGAACAGGGATACAACGTTTTCAAACACTGAATGTAATCCTGAGCTTTTAATAGCACATGAGTTATTGGAATCTACCTAAAAACCAGAAAAAGTAATGAGCACATTTTAACATCAGTGATTTCTAACATGATTAACTATAAGTGAAAGTTATGAACTGTGATTTCCTATTCTAACTAAATTTTATAATTGTTTTCAATTCTGTACAACATACTTCACAAAATTTGATGGGTGTACCGATATTACAATTTAATTTCAGATGGGTAAAGTCAGGGTCTTGTAGTAAAAGTCTGTTAGGAAGACAGTCAGAACATTACCTTGAAGGGCAGCAAACCACAGTAGGGTAACTAGTTGCTTCTAAAATGGGCATGCGGAAGATTCCAGTTTAATCTCATTGGACACATTTGCCTTCGTTGATTCGGTGTTCATTTTTTTTTTAATTAAAACTTTTTCATCTTATTGCTGTGTTTAGTTTCAGTTACTAGCACAGAGAAGAAAAGTATAAATCAGTGCCTGAATAAATTATTCTCTAGATCCCGGCGATGTGCATTGTGCCCACTTTTTTCGTTAGAGATGATTGATTCCCTTTCAGTAGGGACACTCAAATTTCTATCACTGTCTCAAAGATGGGACTTCTAATATTGAATTTTCCATCATGTAAAAAATTAGTTTCCTTCTTAAATCTTGGTCTATGGAGATTTGGTAACTCCGAGATGCTAAATTTTCTAAAATGTCACTTTTATTAACAAAAAATTGTCCTAGCTCTTTTGTCCAAAGCTATCACATCTCAGACAATTCTTAGCTCTGTTTCAGAGAAGTATTGTTTAGTCTTGGTACATATTAGAATCATTTGGAGGGCTTTTTTAAAAAGCCACATAATTCACCAATTAAATTGCAATCCCATGGGGTGGGACTGAGGCATGGATATTTCTTATAAGGTCCCTGAAGTGATTATAGAGTGAAGCCAAGAATGAACACCAATGCCTTAACATCTATATCTAGTTAAAAATCAGAATCACTTGTCCAAGTTTTAATTCCAAAATCAGTCAATGCTCCCAGAAGTTTGTACTACTGAGTTTTCTTTTTTCCCTTTTAAAAATAATTACTTTTTTTCTGATTTCAAAAAAGAGGCAGCAATGAAGAGTACAAGGAAGAAAATAAAAGGTGCCTATGATCTTATTACTTACAGATAGGGGATGAGTGGACCATTATTAAATTTTTATATGTAAGAAATTTTAAGTTTAAATTTAAAATTTAAGTAAGCAAAATCATTGTACACTGTTGTGTGAGTACAGTCTCTGCTCATTGTTGTTTTAGGATTAAATTGAGGTGGAGGAGATATTAACAGATTACCTGATTTAAACTTGTGTCTTTATTAAAATAAAATTAAAAAAAAAATCCAGAATGTGTAACTGAGGGAAGAGGTAAAATAGTTAGAGACACATAGTATGTTGAACCAGACTCCACATCTCCGTGTCTATGCAGATTATATCACAGAGCCTATGCTTTGAATTGCTACAGACTTTTTCATCCTTAGGCAATACCTCAAATTCATATTACCTTATTACTGGGTATTAACATTATTATTTTAAAATGTGTATAAAACTTTTTCTGTCTGAACTTCAGTCGTTCATGTTAGCACTGCTCAGTTGCTGATTCTTGTTGAGACTATAGTCTCCTGACATCCTTATGAATTACATCCTTTGGCCTTTAGTCCAGTTTTCCGTCATTTTACAAGCACTGACTCTGAGTGCTAGTATAATCACTTGCATCCTCTGAACGTGGCAAACTACCGATTTTCCTAATCCTGGGTTTCAAATTTGGCTAGTGACTGTCAGCCATTTTAGGAATAGCTTAGGAAAAATCATCTCCCGTTTTACTAGCAAACACATTGTTTAATTCATGAAAAATTGGGCTGTTGTGTCAAGTAAGTGATGGCTTGCACTGAATGCCATGAAGAATTTCAGGAGTTGATTCCTGTTAATCTAAATTATAACTGAGTAATAGGGTCATGTTCTTTCCCTACAGAGTAAATGATTCTCTACTTGTAATGGTTGAGTTCTAAAAGTTGAAATTTAAATAAGACTAGCTCCCAATGTTACAGTGACCCTAACTAATGTTTAAATAAGCCTAAATTTTGAGTAAATTATTTCCAAAACTGGTTAAAAGTTAATGAGATAATAATCACCCAGAAGAGAACAGCATGGTAGCAATAGTATAAAACAGCAGCAGTCTGGCTAGCTTGTGTGTTTTCTCTTATTCCAGATCTCATACATGCTTAATTGACTTAAAACATTATGGTTCAAGTGGATTCAAGGTCACTAAATAGGCCTATAATGTGGATAGGATTGAATTATATCTGAAGTGTTTAAGGCATAAACACATGAACATAGTTGAAATAATGAGAAGAAAAATGCTAATTTCTTATCCAAAACAGTTGGAAATGCATATTGGTTCAGTTACCCTAATAGAATGTTAGAAAACTTGGAAAGTTTATTCAGCCAAGTTAATAGCATAATTATTGAAAAACCATAGTGTTGATAGAACTTTTATTCCTACATATATGATTACAACCCCCCCCCCAAAAAAAAAAAATTCTGGGAAGGTTTTTCTGAATTTTTAATAATCATTTTATGATAAAGTGATAAATATTGATAATAGAAAATGTGGGAGATACACTTGTATTAATGATGGTAACAAAACAATGGTCATTAACACTTTAGATTTGTAGTCTTTTTTCCTCAAACATCCTTAAAACTTTTTACATTGGATATACTCTTCTTGTAATCTATTTTTTGACTTTGTTAGGAAGAGTGTTTCATGTCATTATATTTTTAACTGATCTTATGGTGATTTAACTGGTATCATAGCTTTTATTCTGTATAAAAAAGAACAAACACAAGAAAAGGCTGAAAGTTCTAAGTATCTAATATTAAGGATTCTGTATAATGACACCTTACACACAATGAGAGACAAATTGTGAGGAAATAAAGGATTTGCAGCGTATATAACAAGCATGTGGGATAATCTGAGTAGAAGAAAAGCTTTCTTAGCAATAGAAAAGTTGTGAGACTCCTAAGAAAATAATTTATAAAAGAAAAAATATGTAAATTATATATATAAAAAAAAGCATGACCATATTGGTAACTTAGGAAATTCAAAAAAAATAAAATGGATTTTTTTAGTTATCAGATTTAAAACAAAATAACATTAATACAGTGTTGATTGAGAAGTAGAGTGGAATAAGGTTTGTGGAAAGTTGTCTGTATAAGAGCCTTAAAAATGTGTATCATTTTACCCAGAAATTACATTTCTGAAAATTTGCCTTGGTGAAATAGAGGTGTGTACATGGATATTACAAATATGCTATTTGCAAAGTTACTTTAAATGGCAAAAGTTTGAAAATATCCTAAGTAGCTAACAATGGAGAATATGCTTAGTAAACTATACAGCCTTTAAATATTGTTATTAGAAGAATATGAGTATTTCAAAATGCTTTTGTACCGAATACCTGCTTCTTTTGAGTGCATGCTTCTATCCTGATATAAACATCAACAAATGGTACTGGTACAGTTGATGACTATATATAAAAAGCGAACCTCAATCTTATTTTAATTTTTGTTAGTATACAAAAATTAACTTAAAATAGACCCAAATTTAAGAGCTAAAACTGTAACTTATAGAAGAAAACAGAAAATCTTGGATTTAATAAAGATTTTTCAAAAAGGAAGCACAAAGTATAAAAGAAAAACATAAATTGGACTTAAAAAACTTTAGCAATTTGAAAGAAATTTAATGAAATTGAAAAGGTAAACCACAGATTGGATGAAATTATTTGCAAATATCTATCCAACAAAGGATCTGTGTCTAGAACATATAAAGAACTTTTGCAATTTAATAAGAGGAAAATTTTTCAATTAAAAATGGATAGAAGATTTGAACACTTTACAAAAGACACAGATGTCAAATAGCACATGAAAAGATGCTCAACATACCACCAAAGATAACACTGCATACAATTAACATGGTTAAAACTAAAAAGACTGATCATACCACCAATTATGGGAATGTAAACTGGTATACACACTTTGGAAAACAGATTGGCAGTTTCTTTTCTTAAAAAGGAATACAACACGACATCAATTTTGTGGGAATATTACTGAACATGTATAACCTATTGCAATCATGAGAGAACTTCAGAGAAATTTAAACTGAGAAGCATACCACAAAATAACTGATTAGTACTTTATAAAAGTGTCAGTGTCATGAAAGAAAGGCAAGACTAAAGTTGAAGGAGAAATGACAACTAAATGTAATGTGGGATTTTAGCTTAACAGTAACCCACAGCCTTTGGACCAACTAGTAATGTGGGATTTTAGATAAGATCCTAGAACAGGGAAGGTTACCAGTGAAAAAACTGGTGAAATTCAAATAATATTTTACTATATTGTACTGACATTAATTTCTTGTTCTTGATAATTGCACTAGGGTTACATAAGATATTAATTAGAGTGATTAGGTGAGAGATATTAGGAAAGTTTTTGTACCCTTTTTGCAAAATTTTTGTCTAAAATTCAAATTAAGCTTTTTTTAAAAAAACTAGTTTTACCTGATTAGAATATCAAATAAAAATAACTTGAACAGACTTTCAAAGATGTAACATCATCCAAATAATACTAAACAAATATTAGTTATCATGAATTTAGTTAGTGTCATTATAATTTGGTATAAATCAAACTAGAAAAAATGTTACTATAGAAAAGTTAATTATACACCTACCATATGACCCACCCATTCCACCCCTAGGTATTTACCTAGGAGAAATGAATGTATATATCCATACAGAGACTTGTACAGTAGTGGTTATAACAGCTTTATTTGTATTAGCTGAAAACTGGAAATACATACAAAGACAAAAAACTGAAGACATATACTATTTAAAGTCTTATCAATTATAGCTCAACAATGTTATATAAAAATATTAATGAAATTAAAAAAAATCTCTTGAACTGAAAAATACTGGGACAAGTATAATACACTGGGTTCCCAGATTAGAATTTGCTTAGAATTTATGTCTGAGATCCCCAATGCCAAGTTCTAGTTCTGAATATGATCATGTGTTACATGCCATAAAAGTTTATGTTGAGTGGGCCAGCCGAGTGGCTCAGTTGGTTAAGAACTCACCCAAGAGTGTGAGCTCTGAGCAACAGGGTCGCCAGCTCTATTCCTGGCCCAAGCTGAGCTGCCAACAACAGGTGGCAGGATGCTCAGCTAAAAAAAAAAAAAAAAAAAAGAGAGAGAAAATTCATCTTTATAAAATAAACTACTCTCCAAAGTAAAAAAAAAAACAAAAAAACGTTGAGTATTGACTTGATTATTTTTTCCTACAGAGATATAGTCAATTATTTGAAGGATGTAGTGTTTGTATTTTTAGAAACTTTCAAATCAACTTTTAGTGCAATTAACTTTTTATTATAAATACAAGAATTAGTTCTTTATAATAACTAATTGAAAAGAAGAAAATAAATCCCAAATTTAGTTTTACACTGACATTTACTCATTTTTATCCTAAATGATCTTCTGATTCTCTTAAATTTATTATAATTTTATTTTTCTCTGATTTAATTTAATCTCAGTAAATACCAAACAACTTAAAAGCATGTGATTGAGATACTCATATCTCATGTACAGCTTGTAAGTTGAGTAAAAATTCTGATTTATAAAATTATATTTAAAGTTTGTAAAGAATATGAGTATATACTTAGAAAAAGATTCCAACAGTTGGATCCAATTATGAGTATCTGGATACTGATGTTTAAACAAATCATTACCCCATAGCACTATGTGATCCCTACAATTCCCTTGGTCCTCAGATGACGTGTTTCAGTTCTAATTTTTAGATCTTATTTTTATTATGAAAAGCTGTCACTCTAAATTAAGCATTGGACTATACTATTATAATATCTAAAATTCCCTCCGCCCAATTTATCCTCCCCTCCCATCTATATGTGACCTCTATAGCTTAAACTTTGAAATAATTCATCACATTCTTCACTTAGGGGCAATTTTCCTCTTGAAGTTACTCATATACTCATTTGGAATTATTTATGAATAAATTTGTTTACCTCATTTTTAATTGTCTTTGCACATCAGTGCATATTTTGCTACCATCCTATAAGGTTAGACTAAAATAATAATGATTTTAAAAATTATATTAAAATACTTATTCAAATGAATGTTGTTCTTTAAAGGTGGTACCTTGAAAGCTCTGAAGTTTTTCCAATGTTTTTGCCATTATTCCGAATTCCTTTAAAAACATTATCTGCAAAGGCAATGGTTTATTAAAAAACACACAAAACTTCTCATTAAAATTAATCTTGGTCCTATGATATTTTAAAATATTGAAATATAAGAGTTGGGAGTAATCTAATCTAGGCAATTCTGATAGAATAAACTATTTCATTTTATAGAAGGTGTTACAAGACTGTATTCTGTTACTTTCAGGAATTTAAAAATTATTTTAAATAAAAAAAGTATTGTAGATTAAATATGTTGCTTCCTAAAATGAGTTTTTTGAAGAGAAATACTCTTTTAGAATAAGTTCTGGAATGTTTAATTTAAAAAGTTTCATTATGTAATAATCACTTCAAATGAAATGATGAGTGTCGTTACAAGGAATTTAAAAAGGTCATTTATTTGTACAAACTTGTCTGAGGAATTTGGAGTATTTAAAATAAATATGCTCCAACAAATGCCTATAACATTTAAATGTATCTATAAATCTATCTACATAAATTATAAAGTATACAGCATAACATGTATACATATATGTATGTGCATATGTGTATACAATTGATCCTCTATTTTTGGGTTACATATCCAAGGATTAAATCAACTGCAGAGTAAAAATATTCATAAAAAAAATGTGAAGTTGTTGCTGATGTGTACTATGTAGAGAAGTCTAGGGTGGTTGCATCTGTACTGAACATGTACAGACTTTTTTTCTTGTCATTCCATAAACAATACAATAACAACTATTTATATAGCATTTATAATGTATTAGGCAGTATAAGTAATCTAGAGATGATTTAAAGTGTATGGGAGAATCGCTTCTCAGCCTTTTGGCTAAGATCAAGTGTAAAGTACATGGGAGGATGTGAATAAAATGCAAATATGCCATTTTATATAACGGAGTTGAGCACCACAGATTTTGATATGCTTGAGGGTCCTTGAGCGAATCCCTCATGGATATCGATGTACAACTGTATATATCAAGTAAAAGTGTGTTTGGACAAGTGTAAAACGTGCGCCTTTCCCATAGGTATTTTTTTTTCTCCATCTTTTGTATCATATATACAGAGGGTGCCAAAAAAATGTAGACAGACTTTAAGAAAGGAAAAATGTACTAAAATTGTAATACTCAATGTATACGCAAAACAAAAGATGAATTCAAGTCACATTTGACTTCTGCAATTACAAGAGGTGCTCAAAGTGGTTACCATCAGCATCCAGACACTCCTGATTACGGCTAACTACTGCTTGAGCAATGTGGACCAAAGTGTCCACTTGTATACAATTTTTTGGCACTGCCAGTATAAATCTCACTAGGATTAGAGAGATTGGATTTTAAAACCTGATTTTATTATATTATGTGATCCTTATTATATTACTAAACTGAATCTTAGATCTGTATATGTATATTGGAAATAATATTTTCCTTATTTGATGATTGGCTAAGAGAATGGGCATGTATTGCCTAACAGAGTGCTGATTACATAGCAGACATTTAACACACTTCATTTCTCCATGCCGTTATTGCTTCTGTTTCACCATATCCAGGATGACAAATACAATCCTCCCTCAGTATCTGTGGGAGATTGGTTCCATGACCTCCTGGCGTACCAAAATCTGAGGATGCTCAAGATCCTTATAAAAAAAATGGCGTAGACAATGGATGGTATTTATATTTGTATATTTGAACTCCATGAACCTTTCCTTTCCGTGAAAGTAGCTTTGCTTTTTAGAACATTCCTCCTTTCTTTTTGATAGTTGTTTGATTTGCTTTTGTTTTTTTGACTACTTTCTGCTGAAAATTTTACTGGGCCTATACCTGTCTATTATTATACAAAGTTGTACAAAGAGAAAGAACAGTCCAAGTGGTTTTATTTTGTAAAAAGATTTATAAAAACTTGGAAAAGAAAAGGAGTGCAAATGAGTAATAGGAAAAATAACATTTTTGAACAATCATCTAAAGATGAATGAAGTTTATTAGAATATCAAATATTGATATTAGCATTTTCTTGCACTAATGCCACTTCTAAAACTGGAGTCTGAACATATAATTTCTACATAATTCAGTAGTTTAATTGATCCCTTCAGACCTTTTATGAATTTACAAACATAGGTCAAAAGTAATTTATGTAGGTATTAAAATGAATTCTGACATTAAAATAAGCTGCATCATTAGTATAATAGCATCTACTCTGAACTGCCCAGACTTGTAAAACCAAAGCTATGTTAATTGCTAGTGAATGACAATGATTACTGATATACAGATCATGTACTGTATATGTTACTGGGTATGTTTTCTCCCTATTGACTACTTGTCCCAGCCTCCAATCCACTTCTTCAAGTCTCTTTAGCTCAGAAATAAACTTTTTGTATCTGTTAATACTCATCAGCTAAAGCTAAGTCCCTATTAACTTACGTAATAAAAATAGGTATGCTTCATACAGCACTTAACCCTTATTTGCCCTGGTGTCTTCACTTTATGTAGGCTTGTGGTTTTCCCTAGAATCACATTTTGAATTCAGTTGCATATTTTCTAAATATATTATCATATCACAAATTAATAGCCTTTTGAATTCTCAATAAAATTTTATTTCCAGCCTAATGTTCTGTAACACTCCCTGGAGCCCTGTAGAAACACTTTTATAAATCTCTTTATGCATTTAAAAAAACCCAAAAAACAGAATCATTTAGGTAATCGAGTCATATGGGTAATAGAGCTAAACTTCTGCTGAATTAAACAGTTTCCTTCTTAATTTGTACATGAAGCTTAAGACTACAATTAATCTCTTTATTTTGGATCTTCAATTTAATCACCAATAGTAATAGGTAAATTTTTCTGGAGGACTAAAGAAAAAATTTGTTGACAAGAAGTACTATGTATATCGCATGAAATGAAGAACAGAAAAAGTTCTTTAAATTTGGATGCTGACCTCTTGGCTATGATTGGCCACTATGTTATTCCCTGTTGTATAATAACTCCTGAGGTATGATTCAGATTAGGCCTGAAAATCAACAGAATTTCTATTGGCATAAATAGATGAAACTATGAATTCTAGAATTATCAATGTTATCTATGTTTTTACATAACCATATTTGCGTGCATTGTACAAAAGTGAGATAATAAATTTTGCATCTTGGATTTTTCATTTTATGTTATGCTGTGAGCATGTTTTGTTAAGTGTTTTTATAAAAAACATTTTTGAATGGTTATGTATTGCTCTATCATACAGTTTGCAATTATTCAATACAGATGCTCCTTGACTTACAATGGGGTTACATCTTGATAAACCCATCATAAGTTGAAATATCTTAAGTTGAAATTGCCTTTAATATACCTAACCTATGAAACATCATAGCTTAGACTAGCCTACATTAAATGTACTTAGAACACTTATATTAGTCGACAGCTGGGCAAAATCATCACTGCTACTTCCCAGCCTCACAAGTAACTATTGTATCCTATTTCTTTAGCTCAGGGAAAGACAACAATTTGAAGTTTGGTCTCTACTACATGCATATTGCTTTTGGACCATCGTAAAGTAAAAAAATCATTAAGTTGAAAGTCAGAGACTGTATTTAGGTTTGGAATTTCTTCTTATTCTTATGATTATTAGTTTTTTTCTTAACATATACTGGTATATATTGCCAAGAAAATGAACAATATATGAATATTTTAAAGATTGTTTATGCATAGTTGAAAGTCGGAGACTGTAGGTTTGGAACTTCATATTATTCTTATGATTAATAGTTTTTTCTTAGCATATGTTGGCATATATTACCACAAAAATGATCAGTATATGAATATCTTTAAGATTATACGTAGATTGCTTCCCAGAAAGGTTTATCTGATTTGCATTTTTATTAGGAATTCATATTAGTTTATCACTAAATATATTCCAACATTGACTATTACCTTTTAACAATTATTTGTATATTTTCTATGTAAAAGGTAATCTCATTTTAATTTCACATATATTAGATTTTTTACATATATTGTATTCTTTGTTTTTTTGGAAGATATAAATCCACTTTATATATTACCTTCCAATTTCTTAGGTTTACATGGGTGAAATTTCTATTATATGACATAATTATATGATTACATAGGATTAACTATTACAAGGTACAATATTTTAATTATATAAACATATACATTTCTAAAAAAAATCTATATAAAATCTAGGATTAACCTCTTAGAAAAGTTTAAAATAATAAAGCTACTGCTTTGAAATAAGTCTTACGAATCTCTTATAAAGAAAGTTCTTATTGACTTCTCAATGATGCCTACTTTAACCCTTTATTTAATACTAGAATCTGCCAAACTCACCCCCACCTTGCGTTACTCTGTTTTATTCTTTCTTATTCTCCTTACTCTATTCCAGTTTTCCTTTTTCTCATAGGTATCATCACCTTCTAACATACTATGTAATGTAAAATTTACATTTATTATTTGTTATTTATACCATCCTACCCCCCATTTCTCACTAGAATATAAGTTCAGGACAGGTATCTTTGTTCTTTGTATCCTTAAAAAGTGAACACATAGAAATAGAGCAGATGTTGGTTACCAGGTGCTGAGGTGGTGGTGCTGGATTGGGAGGTGTTAAAGGTACAAACTTGCAACTAGAAGATGAATAAGTTCTGGAGATCTAATGTACATTGTAGTGATTGTAGCCAACAATGCTGTACTAAATACTTGAGAATTTCTAAGACACTAGGTCTTACATGTTCTCATTACAAAAAAGAAATAATTATGTAATGTGATAGAAGTGTTAGCTAAGTGTCAAACTAACAAGTTGTACAGATTCAACTTACATGATGTAATATGTCAATTATATCTGAATTAAAAAAAGGACAGAGCCTGTGGTACATTAAAAATACTTAGCTGAAAATGAAAATTATTGAAACTTTAATCTTTAAAATCATCTTAACTACTTTAAAACAGGATAAATTACTGAAAATGTAAGAACATTTGAATAAATTATGTATTGATTAGACCTACAAAATTCCTGCAAGACTTAAAGTAAAAGATTCCAAAGTAGAATATATTATGCCTTTCTATTATCAGTGAGAGCTTGACCAACCTGGAACTTATATTGGATCCTAGTTGCATAACTCTGCCATGAAGAAAAGTTTTACTGAATGAAGCCAATTTTATTATATCTAAAATTTTACTTTATCACCTAGGAAAATTTATAATCAATTTGTGCAGCTTTAATCTTTTCAATTCAGGACAAAAAATGTATTTGAGAAATCCTCAGACATTTTGTCAAAGTGTAGCTTCTGTCTTGCAAAAAAAGTTTCTGTTGAGTGATGTTACACCACTTAATTTCATGTACATGGAAGATAGTTGAAATCTAGGAGAGAAATCGATGTAAATTGATTTTTAGCCAGATTATAAAAATACTTCATCTAATTTCCAAATGTTATAAGAGAACAGTATTGTTGGTTTCTTTAAACAATTCATATATCAGAGAAACTCCTTGTGAATCATGTATTGAATAAAGGATAGCTGTTCAAATGGAATAGTGAGTTATAAATACCTCTTTCTAAAGCTTATATAATTTATTAAAATGATTTCTTTAATACAGGAAAATATGAAATGTGATGGTTTGAATTTTTACCATAAGAATTCAATGTTAGAATATTGATTAGTGACAAAAGTTTTGCAGAACAAATCCAGCAAACATTTTGTTCACCAGAGACCCCAGAAATACTTGCTCTTATCACAACAGCGTACAGTTTGCTTGCCAGTTTAGATATTCTATTTATGAAATTATGGTATCAATATTCTGGCAATATCCAGATAGGTTTTCACAAAGGGTGTTATGTATAGAACGGAGGCTAGAACAGAGAAAATGCCAATATTTTAGGGGAAAAAAAATCAGGAAACTAATATCTGAATCTCATTTTCTAGAGAAGATATTTAGAGTTCACTAATGTTAAACATGAAGTGTCACTTTTCCAGACAGAAATAGAAGAAAGTAAATAACACATGGCAGCGAATTTTGAGTAGATGTTTTTGTGATTTTAGAATACACATACTTTTCTGTTTATTGAAAAAAAAAAGTAAGTTATAAGAATTCAAAGAGGTAAACTTTTAAGTTTTGTTCTTTAAAAGAAGTCTTTGCTCACAAAATGGATGGGGCTATAATTTATGTAGTGGGGATTAACTTGCTGCATTAGCCAATTTGATGGGACAGTGTTCTAGAGAACTTAAAGTTACTGTTGGGAGATAAATATCCATGGATCTTTGCATGTATTGTTCATAGATGCACTGGCTATAGTTATTTCAGACTCTTTTTTCAAGGTTGTTTGTTGAGTGAACAGGCCAATAGTGTTCTCACATTGGAGCAAAGGAAAGGCTTGTTTACAGCTTTAGAAAATAGAGGTAGACTCTCCCTCCAGAGCAAAGGTCAACTATATGTGCCGTTCTGTGTAATAAAGACAATGTGGGGCCGGCCGAATGGCTCAGTTGGTTAAGAGCTTGCTCAAGAGTTTGAGCTCTGAGCAACAGCAGTTAGAGTCCCTGCCTGAGCTAAGCAGCCACTGAGCTGCCAACAGGTGGCAGGATGGCTCAGCTAAAAAAACCCAAAAAAACCCCAAAAAACCATGAATAAAGACAATGTTGATTCCTGGAGCAAATGAACAGGCATGTTTACCGCCCATTATAAAATATTTGTGTTCCCTAAATTCAGATTTGCCTTGCTATAATGCAACCCACAGTGTGAAGGTGCCACCTGGCATTCTTTCTATTGGTGGGAGTTGGGGCTCAGGGAATTGGCATAAGCACATGTTGAAACGCTGGCTACTGTTGTTGCTGTGAGTTTTAATAAAGTCCTTTCACTCTGACCCAGGAGTTTCATGTCTTCTTCCAGAATTCATGAAACTGTGGCAGGAAAACACGTTAATATTCAAGTAAAGTAATTTCTCAGATCTTTGACAGTTATAGTGACAAGGATCAGGTGCTGATAGAGACATGCCTTTCGGGAAGAGAAAGAATGAGGCTATTTCATTTTAAAAGTAATGGAGATGCAGTTAGCTCATATAACATTTATTCAACCATCCAAATATCACATCCAAATTTTTACTTCAACCCCATCCACAGAAACATCCCCTATGCTCCAAATCTACATATTTCTCCTTTGATAGGCGCCCTGGTTGTTGCTAATTCATCTCCAGTTGTGAAGACTTCCTGTCAATCTGGAGGTCAGTTTTTGGTGCGCTCCATTGTACTGACTAGTGCAAAGATTTGTCCTGGGTGGGCAGAAGTCCCACTGCTTTTCACACAGTAGTTACGGAAATGTGCATCTACAATGAATATGAAAAAAGGGAAATCTGCGACCACTATGCACAGAAACCAGGCAAATGGTTAGAAATTCAGCTGGGTATGGCATGCAATGATTATTAATGAATAAAGGCAACAGCTGGCTGTCTTATGGTTCAACTCCTCCTGCTGTCTAATATGGCACACTAGGATCCATTCAGAATAGTAATAAAAGCTCTGAGGGTGTTTTGTTTTTGTTTTTCGCAGTGGGTATTAGCTGCTATAGAGAAACTTTGGTACTCTTGGAGAGATTCCTTTGAAAAAGAAACTCCCATGGGAAACCGTAGATGAGTAATTGATTAGTATTTTGTCACTTACCATACTGGGCTGGATTTATTATGCTGATAAAGGTGAACAACTGTAAAAACAAAGCTTATCCAAAGAATTATAGATACATTTTTGAAGTTGACCCCACTAACCTAGAAAACTTTCCCAGCCTTTATTGTCATGACAATAGGGCAGTAGATACCGAAGATTAATATGTCCTTAATTTTTTTTTCATTGTTTGAATCAAACATAAGTTATCCTAAAGGCCTAACCCTGTGGTCCTAATTGGAAAGCGGTGTGTCTGGGGCAGCTTCATCAAGGGTACACATGATGAAGCAAATGGTTTCAGGTATAAGGATCTTGTTGCTCAATGTAGACTATTTAGTGGGCCTAAAATATGGAAGGTCATTTAGTTGAACTGTGATTGAGCCACTTCTCAAAGCTGAAAATGAATGCAAAGCATTGCTTGTCAGCATGGAGTTGCTGCCTTCCCCTGTGTACCATGTTACCCTTTTCTCTCTACTCTGACCTCAGCTGCTTTAAGAATAAAGGTGACTAGGTGAGAGGCCAGGGTCTCGCTGTCTCGAGGGGTAATGAAGGTCATGTGCAACAGTCCAACATGCTACGGAATTTTCGGCAGAGGAGGGACTTGTGCTTTTATGACTCTGTTAGAAACAGGCACTTAAGTCAGCATCCTACCATTGGGGGAGGGGGCTCCTGAATTCAAATAATGTGGTTTGGGTAGTGTTCCATCAGGAAGGATTGCTAACATGACCTGTGGGTCTATTGGTGTAGCTCAGTGTTGTCATGGGTTCTCCATCTGAATGAATTAAGAAGCCATGTGTTTTACACTTGCACCTCTCCTCCATCAGAGCCAGAGGGGATTCTTCCAACTGGGAGAGCCACATCCAGGTTGCTGTTAGTATCTCTGGGGTCCCTCAACCCTAATGACCCCTTTGAGGTGTAAGTGTCTGTGACTGATGGTTTTGCCTAGGGGAACCTCTGGCAAAATGAGCCTCTGGCAAAATAGTGGTACCTATTTGGGTTTTGGACTTGTGCCTCTCTGGCAGAGCTACCAGGCAAACCTCTTTTAAAAACCAGCTATTAGCTGTTTAGTAAGCTCTTGTTGAAACTTAACACCTGTCCCAGGACACTTTCTGATTCTCTAAGCCTGTTATTGGGGGTAGGTCAACTTGGACTCAATGACTAACATGGTGGGAAGGGCCTAACAAACCTTACCAGACAGAAATAGTGTATTTAAGAACACTGCTGTCTGGTCTGCCACTTGGAAAACTATAGGCTGGCAGATTAAAGATGCTTCCCTTTGGGGCCACAAAGAGTAGAAATAATTAGAAGCTGCTGATTGAATTGTCTTTCTCATTCATATAGATATCCATTGTAAGGGACTATTATTAGATTGACTAGAATCAAGCTGCTACTCACCTGTACCGTCCAGATTGCCTCTGTTGCTATCTGGATCCATTGTCATACTGGACAGGACAACACATCCATCATCATAGACTGGGCTCAATAAAGGATTCCGTGTCTCTGATGCCACTGTAGTCAGGTTTGTGACGCCTGCCAAAAGCTAACCCATCTGTCTCACAGCAAGGTGGCCCTCATTGTGTAGGGCATGGCTCCTGCTGCTTTGGCAAATTGACTACATCAGAACTTTGACCTCTTTTTGGGCTTTCATTGAGGACTCACTGCTGTTAATGCTTTTTCAGGTTATGGTGTAGCTGTTCGTTCTCATCAGTTGACTATACTGTTGTGGAACTTGAAAATTATCCATGTCATATTTTTAGCTTTTGGACCATGTACATAAGCAGTACTCCTTTTATTGCAAAAATCAGTCAACAGTGGGTTGATAGCCAATATATTTGATAGAGCTTCCATACTCCCTGCCATCTATAAGCATCTGGTATTGAGTACTAAATGGAATCCTCAAAATTAAACTAAAAAAAATTTCTTGTTCTGTTTTTCTCACTTCTTTCTGATCCACACATCTTAGAATTGACCTTTGGTGATTATATGTGGCTGACCCCAGAGAAAAGTTATCTCCTCTTGACTGCTTCCTGGCTTATGATCAGAGCAAAAATGGTGGTGGTTTATGTAGACTTCCAAAATTCTGCTCTGACTATATCTGTGTAAGATGGGTTTTTTGTTTCTATTACTGCAACCCTGGTTGGTATACTTGCTGGGTGAGTAATCCTGTCAGGGGGGAGGCTTAAGGGATTCCAACTTAATTCTGGTTCATCCACCTGAATTCTCTTGTTGCACTGACATGGTCCTAGATGTTAAGGATAACAACCATTTGGTAAGCAGCATCCACTACGTCCCCCTCCACAGGGGCCCATACAGACCAAAATGGGTCTTTGTAAGTTTGATAAAAATGCCCTTGCCCCTTTTTGATCATTCCTACTGGATGAATGATTTGGGTTCACATTGAGGGTTATAGAAAGGTGAAATTGTAACCACTGGCAAGGGACACACTGATTTTGTCGAGGTGGAAGAGGAATAACCAATTCCTTATTTATGAGTATCTTGTAGCAGGTATTCCTACAATATGATAATTCAATTAGAAAGGGTGGAAGAAAATTTGTACCTGACTTTAGTTAAGTCATAGATGACAC
>NW_017731688.1:1861719-1865039 GCF_001890085.2 Hipposideros armiger
AGATTAATATAGAGATCCTATAATTAATGTAAAAGTCAGAGTTTGGTAAAGTTTAAAGAAAGAGGTGGGGTCTCAGTAAGGATTTAGAATACACACATAATTTGTAAGCAGTGTGGTGTGTCTCAAGCATGGGGGAGGGTGGCACTGTGAGAAGAGTGCCTGGTACGTGCTTGATCAATGAATACAATTACACCTCACTATTTGAGCTGGTATTGAACAGAAGCAGAGGCCCCAGTTGTAACAGAGATTCAGATATATTTAGCATGTCTAATAAAGTGCTAGTCCAGCGGATCCCAGATGTCTTTTGGTAGGAGTAAACTGCCTTTGCAGGGATGATTTTTCTAGGAAGATGTTTGTATCCAAGTTCTTGGGGAAAAGGCAAGGGACCATTAGCAAACAATGGGGAAGGATAGCATGGTGTATGTTTTTCCAGCTCTGATTTCTGAGCCCCTCTTTTCCATCACAAGCTGATGAAACAAGTTTCATTTGAGAACTTAGCAGGATTAGGGAGGTAAGCGGTGTAGGTACTGAGATGACAGAATGTTACAGAAAGGGAGAGATAAGTAATCATGGATCAAAATTGGAAACATTTGAAATTATGAGGGTTGAGGGCCTTCAAAAGTGGTACATAGAAGAGCAGTGGCACAAGCAAGGGCAGTGACGTGCACTGGGAAGGGCAGACGGCCAGTGGCCTGGCACTGAGGATTTCCTGGGAAGGCTGGAATTGGGCTAGATCGTGTAATTGTGAAATGCCTTCTGAATGCCCTCAGAGTGCTAGAGAAGGTCCTTGGTGGTGGTCTACATGCCAGCCCAGTCAGGTACAGTCAACAAGTCAGCGAATTTGGTCTCATTAGTATCCAAAGACCCAAAGAGGCTTGGGAAAACTTAGGGTTGCTGTATTATTTATAGGAGAACAAGAGAGTGCTTATACTAAGTTTACTGAAAATCTATTCATCCAACTTACATCAGCCTCGAAGATATAAATTCTAGGTTCTCTTTTTCAGTTAATTTCAAGGTACACAATCCAGCGGGGGTGNAGAATTGTTCTAGATATACTCTCCGTGGGTCAAAGCAGAACCTGTATAATCATTAATACAAGTTTCTGAGTCTGGATTTATATCTTAGGTCAAGTGCGAGGTCAATATAGGCAACTTAAGTAGAAAGCTACCTGGCTTTCTATGGTACTGCTTGATAGTTTAGGGAATTTGTTCAGCTGGAATACTGGAGGCCTTACTCTGTTTCTTGGATCCTGTTGAGAGTGTTAATAAAATGCCGTATGAGACAAACTTAATGGATTTGGTCCCACCATCTGTCATTCAGATTAATCAGAGTGGCCAACAGAATAGTGTATTTATGGAAAAATTTACTGGAAACCAAGACATTATAGAAACCTGAGGTGGATACTTTTGGGGAACAATTCTTCATGGGTTCTCACATTACTACATGTGTTGTTTTAAGAATGGTTGTATTGTGATAGCCTTGGAAGAGTGTTTCTTCCTGTTCCTTTGAAACAAAGGGTATGGTTAGTATGATCTCCCTGAATCTGTCCAGTATAATAAAGACAATGTTATCACCAGAATCAAAGGCAGGCATGATTATTGTCCATTTTCAAGAATCAAATTTGCTAAGGTCAGGGTTGCTTTCTAATAATGCAACACATCTAGCCTTTTTGCTTTGCCGTATGGAAATCTGAGCTCATAGATTTGGTGTACAAACTTCTGATATTCTACTACTACTGTTGCTATGTCTTGCACCAAGGGGTTGTGTCCTTTGTCAGCATCTATGAAACTGGCGGCTAACTTGTTAGCTTGCAAATAGGTTAAACCTCAGATTCTTACATTTTTTGGCAGTGACAAGGGAGCATATTTACCCTCTTGATTATCCCAGTTTTGTCTTTTTTATCATTTCTTACCCTGGTTGCACATTAGAATGATCTAGGCAGCTTTTGAAAAATAGTTACTATGCCTTTGGTCCACCCAAGACAAATGAATATCAGATTCTTGGAGGTTAGGGTTTGAGCACTGGTAATCTTTAAAGACCCCCTAATATATACAGTCAGGAAATTTACTGATTAAGCCCTTAACCTTAGAGCTGGATACATAAAATATTTTCTGTGTAATTCAGCATCATTCTATACTCCATCATCCATGCTGTTTCAGGCAAAGGTAAAGAATCTATAAATCAATAGTTAAATAATTGGACCTTAAATTAGCTTTGTGACTGTTTGTGCTTCAGTGATACACACTGGTTTTCCATAAACTTAGTTCCCTGATATTATCAGTTTTCTCCACCTATAATTAGATTATTTCCTGATGATGTTGATATGGACTATTGTATCCTAGACTTTTATAGATGACCATCTTCAACTTGATATATACTTATTTAAATGATATTGCTTCCCATTGCAGGCTGATCGACTGTATCTCAATTTATCATTAAATCCCTGGAGCTTAACACCTAACCCAGACAGGGCTACTAATGTTTGTCTTCTGTTATCTTAGATGGACTTTACCCCGGAACACCAGTTCCAGGGTAAATGACACAATTATAAGGTGGCTCTGTTAAACCACTGAGAAATTTAGATGCTTATTAGCCAATAAGAATTGTTAAACACATACAAATGTAATATGTATAATTATTCCACAATACTTGAAATGCAAGGAAGTTATATTTATTTAGTTTTGAAAATAACATCAGATATTGCTTTGGGCCTCTATATGTCAAGGTCAAGTCAAGTTTTTAGAACAACCATCTTTCTTTTTTAGATTATGCCAGAAACTCAGAAACTATAGTTCAGGAAAATTAGGAAAAGGCATATGGTCACTGGTCCATTGGGAAGGCTGCAAAGTGCTCCTGGCTCAAGCCCAGCTGCTTGGCTGGTAGATGGTCTCCTTCCATGTCCCCATGGCCTTAGCATAAGACCCTCACCACCTCTCCTAAGTATGCCATTCCTGGTCCCTGACTTAACAGAATTCCATCTAGCCTTCTCACCAGAGGTCTGCCACCTCATGGCCTGCAAATAAGGAGTCACGTCCCTGCCACATAAGGAAATAGTATCTTCCCATTTTTTTCCCATTTTGGGGGGGATCCAACCATATTTCTCAGTCTAGCCACCAGCCCCAAATTCCTTGAGCCATGCCTAGCCTGGACAGTCCTTTCTAATTCTGTCTCAAGCCTAATTTTTCATAATGAATGGCCAATTCACTGAACTTTGGGAATGATCATTTATTTATTTATTTATTTTAAAGATTTTATTGGGGAATTGGTGGAAGGGGAACAGACAAGTTGCAGTCCTTTTGTTCTTCAGTCTAGTTGTGGAG
>NW_017731688.1:1867524-1869756 GCF_001890085.2 Hipposideros armiger
TATTGGATTTCTTTGCATAGAACCGTGGTACATAACTTTTTTCCTGCCACTGGCTAATATTTCTGGGTCTAGAGATCAGACAAAAAACATATATTAAATTTCCTCTGTATTTTGATAAGGCACAACAATAACTAGATGTTTTATCACAAACATAATGAATTTGTTTAGACAGCCAAGAACCCCCAAATGTGTAGGAACAAAAATGGTGCAAAAAAGAAAATATACTTGGTAAATTAAGCAACTGGGCACCTGCATTTTATATATATGTATATTTTTTCAATTAGAGTCAATGTTCAGTATTTTATATTAGTTTCAGCTGTATAGCATAGTGGTTAGGTATTTATATAATTTGTGAAGTGATCCCCTTGACTAAACTATACACAGTTATTATAACATTATTGACTATATTCTCTATGCTGTACTTTACATCCCCGTGACTATTTTGTAACTTCCAATTTATACTTTTTGATCCCTTCACCTTTTACACCCAGGCCCCCAACTCCTCTGCCCTCTGGCAATTAAATCAGTTTGTTCTCTGTAGCTATGAGTCTTTTTCTATTTTGTTTGACCATTTATTTTGTTCTTTAGAGTCCACATATAAGTGAGATCATATGGTATTTATCTTTCTCTGTTTGACTTATTTCACTTAACATAATATGCTCTAGGTCCATCCATGTTGTCTCAAATGGCAAGATTTCATTTTTTTTTATGACTGAGTAATATTTTATTGAATATATGTACCACATCATTTTTATCCAGTCACCTATTGATGGGTTGTTAGGATACTTTCATATCTTTGCTATTGTAAATAGCACTGCAGTGAACATTGGGTACATATATCTATTCAAATTAGTGTTTTGCATTTTTTCAGATAAATACCCATAAGTGGTATTGCTATGTCATAAGGTAATTCTATTTTTAATTTTTTGAGGAACCTCCATACTGTTTTTCATAATGGCTGCTCCAATTTGATATTCCACCAACAGAGCATGACGGTTCTTTTTTTTCCACATCCTTGCCAACACTTGTTGTTTGTTGACTTATTGATGATAGCCATTCTGACAGGAGTGAGGTAATATCTCATTGTATTTCTAATTTGATTTCTGTGATGATTAGTGACACTGATTACACACACACACACACACACACACACACAACTATTAAAACTAACAAATGAATTCAGTAAAATAGCAGAATACAAAATTGTTATTCAGAAATTGGTTATATTTCTATAAACCAATAATGAATTATCAGAAAAGGAAATTAAGAAAATAATCCCGAATTCAACTGCATCAAAAAGAATAAAAGACAATAGCTAGGACTAAATTTACCCAAAGAGGTAGAACACCTGTACTCAGAAAATTATAAGACGTTGAAGAAAGAAACTGAAGATAGAGATAAATGGACGCATGTACCATGCTCATGGATAGGAAGAATTAACATCATTAAAATGTCTGTGTTACCCAAAGCAATCTATAGATTCAGTGCAATACCTATCAAAATATAAATGAAATTTTTTCACAGAACTAGAACAAATAATCCTAAAATTTATATGGACCATGTAAGATCCTGGATAGCCACAGCAATCTTGAGAAAGAAGAATAAAATTGGAGGTATCACAATACCTGATATGAAACTATACTATAAGCCACAGTAATCAAAACAGCATGGTACTGGCTAAAAACAGACACATAGATCAATGGAACAGAATAGAGAGCCCAGAAATAAACCCACACCTATGTAGTCATTTAAACTATGACAAAGGAAGCAAGAATATACAGTAAAGACAGTCTATTCAGTAAATGGTGTTGGGAAAACTGGACAGATACATGCCAAGAAATGAAAGTGGACCACCTTCTTATACCATATACAAGAATAAACTAAAAATGGATTAAATACTTAAATGTAAGATCTGAAATCATGAAACTCCTAGAGGAAAACATAGGCAGTAAACTCTGACATTGCTCTTAGTAATAGTTTTTCTGATCTATCTCCTTGGGCAAGGGAAACAAAAGAGAAAATAAACAAATAGGATTCCATCAAACTAAAACGTTTTTGCACAGCAAAGGGAAGCACCAACAAAATGAAAAGACAACCTACTGAATGAGAGAAGGTATTTGCCAATGATACATCTGACAAGGGGTTAATATTCAAAATTTATAAAGAGCTCATACAACTCAAAACCAATAAAAACCAAACAATCCAATTAAAAAATGGGCAGAGGACCTGAAG
>NW_017731688.1:1871086-1879021 GCF_001890085.2 Hipposideros armiger
TAGTTCCTATCATTATTACTGCTAGTATTGCTATTAACATAAATATCATCATTACTGTAACAACGATCAATACTGAGCTGTAGTAGTAGGAATAGTAGCAGCTGAGTTTAGCTAAAAGGAAAAGTCGTAGAGGGCAGGAGAGCAGTTTTTCCGGTTTCCTCAATCATGAAATATATTTAATTCTTGTACTCTTTGCTTTCTCATTTTCATCATATTGAAATAGAAAAGTAAAAGTTTAGATATCATACACCATCATACTTTGAACAAAACTAATTCAAGGCATGGTGTTAATCTTTCCCAGTCCTGACAATTAAAAACATCTATCTGTAATTATCAAATTAAAGACTGTGTCTCCTGTGCCAGGAGTTTTTGGCAACATGAAGCGAGCAGAAAAACAAATATTGCCTTACACTTGAAGTCATACTGTTCATAGGATTACTCCTGAAGGACCTGCAACAGTGGCTGTTGTCCAATAAACTCTTAAATCATATTTGTGTAAATCTGTTTCAATTATTTTAGGTTGAGAGCAAGAAAGAAACTGGCGATGAGGGAGTGTGGTGTCTGGGCAGGCAATCGGCTTCATTTTCTTCTTTCCTTTTTGGTCTTCCTTTCTAGCTGCCTTTGATGTTCACCTGCTCTTAGCTTTCCAGCACACCCAGGAGAAGGGCAGCTGAGAGGAGGTAGTGAGAGTCTGGAAGAGAACTGTCTGTGGGAGTTAAGGGGTGCAGAAGAAGAAGCTACAGCCTTGGGTTCTAGGCCAGGGGTGCTAAGCTCAAATTTTTATGGGCATCAGACAGATACCTTAGATGAAGACTCAAGTGTGAGGCACCCGGGGTATGTTGGGGACACTGGAGAACCAAAGAGTTGCCATATAGGGGCCTGGTAGGAATGTGACACATTCCTAGAATCTTACTTTGTTTTTCCCCAGGAAAAATAAAAGCCTAGATCTTTTTGTTGAAAAAAAAAACTACTAATTTTAAAATGTAGGCAATACTTTCAACTTTATAAAAACAAAACTCACAAAACATGTTGACAGCTGGATCTTTAGGCCTCTGCTCTGTAACTTCTGGGCCCTAAATTGTAAAGCAAGGGTAGCCCAAATGTTTTGTAATAAGTTTTAAAGTGTAAATTTTCCTGTACTCATGTGATGAAATTTAAAACAAACAGTACATAGTGTGAAGGAAAACTGCACATTCGATGTTAATGGATATGAGGACACTCAGCAAATTAGAAGAAATTAAAAATTTGGGTGTATGAAACTTCACCCTGTTTACCAGGGCTATTTTAATGTAAGGAGATGGCCCACCATAATGTTTTAGAATCTGTTTCTTGGTGTTATGCTATGTGAAATAACTTGTCATAATGTGTCAACAATCCTGTATAATAAAATGTAGTTTGTATACTGATATAATTTAATGATAAAACAAAATAATGAAATGTTTATAACATTTTAATATTCCTATAATAAACACTTTTGTTAAGTATATTTCTTAAATCAGTGCTCAATACTCTGTTTCTGAATCTGATATTTTATAATTCAAACGAGCTATAAAATTTGTTGGAATTAAAGACTATTAAAGATACCTTTGTTTACCATACTCACTTGTCATTGTTCAAAACTGCAAAAAATAAGCTTTCAGATTTCACTTAGAAAATACTGATAATTTGTTTAATCATATTTATATTTTATTAAATAAGGATATCAGATTTTAAATGAATTAAATATTCAAAGTGGATATTATCTATGGGGTTTGTTCAAAGCACTGAATGATAATCTACTAATTTATCTGAGTGGAATTTTTTTTCATGATGAAAGCTCTACTCTTGAAGTTTTAGAAAAAAGAGACAATGTGAGATAATGTGGTGAGGCAATTTGCTTAATGTTTTCAAGAGAACCATTGTTTGAGCCAAGAAATAAGCTCTGGCTGTAGCTTTTATAATATGACAATATAACTACCTCTTTTCCATGGTTCCAAACAAAATAATCACATTTTTAAAAGCATCTACACAATCAGGCTGACTATGAAACAAGAAACTATTATGCAGTTTAGTAAAAGTATGGCATCTGTATGTTAAGATTAAATAATTTTTGTGTAATTGAAATCATTGCCTCTGATGTGAGAAAAATCCAACCTCTTCCCTTATTTGTGTAAACTTTAGTATTTTCCCCAATAGAATATGTATTTTTAAGGGACTATACTATGTCTGCACTTTCTATAGTTTTGTACAAATCCTAGGACTCAGGCGCCACAGTATTTGTTGAAAAAAAATAAATGAATGAAGGATGAAATGAGATTTTAAAATTTTGTTTGGAAGTGGATGATGGGGGCAGTGGATGGAGTCTTTTATTTTTTTGTTGCCAGATTGATCTGTACACAAAGAGAATATGAGAACCCTTGCTTTGAGCCAATGAGGAAATAAAAATATTTTGGAATGCTTTCTTGATTTTTCTACTGACTGCATTAAGTTGAATTTAGAGATATTTATAAAAATAAGTTGAAACACACATTTCATTAACTTCTTTGATGTGAGATGCATCAACTCTAGCAATCCATGGTGAAGCTTTAATGTAATAAAGAGTTTCCAGAAAAGAACACTTGTTCTCCCATAAAAAATCAGATGAGAAATTTTAAGAAATAATTTTAGGCAAAATTATCTTGAATAAGGATAATTTTCAGTAGATCTTGAAATAAATTCAGTTCTTTTGAATGGGGTGTTCTACTGTTGCTATGACAAATCACAGGCTTAGTGACTTAAAACAACATGGATTTATTATCTTACATCTCTGGAGGCTAGAAGCTCACCCAGCTCTTACTGAGCTAAAATTGAGGTGTGGGCAGAGCTGTGTTCCTTTCTGGAAACTAGGGGAGAATCTGTTTGCTTGCCTTTTCTAGCTTGTAGAGAGTTTACATTCCTGCTGCTCCCTTGCATCTTTAAACCCAAGAAGGTCTTGGTGGAGTCTTTCTCACATTGCATCACACACTGACTATTCTGACTCCATCTTTCCCATTTAAGGACATTTATGATTACATTAGGCCCAGTTGGATAATCCAAAACAATCTCTTTATTTAAGGTCAGTTGGTTAGCAATCTTAATACCGTCAGCAACTTTAATTCCCCTTGTTGTGTAGCATCACATTCACAGATTCTGGGTATTCGGATATGGCCACCTTTGATTGGGAGTGAGGGGGGACATTATTTTGCCTACCACCATGGGTTTTAGGTATTCCTCAATATATATTAAATCAGGGACTGTAAACTTGTGGCTCATGGGTGGGATATGACTCAAGATAAGTGATATTTTTTCTTTGCTTTGTTGTTCAGGTTGTTGGCTTATAAATGTTTTACATTGAAATGACAGTCCTGGTAAAATACAGCCCTGGGAAAATAATTTGTGTTTCTGGATTCTCCAGAAAAAAAAACAAATCTAAGAAACTTGGGTATCCATGGTTTGTCAACAGCTGGCTGAAGGTATTAGTGGTGGCTCAGTTTGAATGGTTTTGTGTTCCTCCTTTCACCATTGTCTTCATCATCCTGATTGTATCTGGAAATCTGAGGCTGGATCTCAGTTGCCATTTGCTCTCTTTATTCAGTTCCATTTCTTTCTTTATATTAGTTACCTGTTCCTTGTTGGTATTTGACATCCTGTGTTGAATGAATTAATGAGTAAGTAGCTACTAAGCCCATTTGTAGTAAGTACACACTTTGCTTCATCTGAACAATAGAATGAATGAAGCAATGCAACATCTTTCTAAATTTCCATGTTTTTCTAAATCAGTCCCCCAGGTGTTTCTTATCCTAGTGGCGGGGTATTTAGTTTCATTTGTTGTGGGCTCCAAACTCCCTGAGGAGTGCCCTTTGGTACACTGAACACTGGGTGAATACATATACCGTACGTCCACTCCATGAAGTCCTCTTATATAAGTAATTCCTACAAATTAGAAGACAAATATCTTAACGGGAAATGGGGAAAAATCTTGAACAGGCACTTTAAAAGAACTTATGCACATGGCCAATAAACATAAGAAGCTTGGTATCATTATTCCACGAGAAAACACAATTGAAACCATAATGAAATACCACTACATACCCGCCTCATTAAGTGAGATTTCAAAGACTGACAGTACCATGTTTCTGTAAAGGTGTGGAACAACTAGAACTATCATGCTGATCGTAGAATAAATTCGTACAACCTCTTGAGCAAGCTCTTTGGTTATATTGACTAAAGTTATGTTTACATCCGCCCATCTTCCAACAATTTTACTCTTGTATAGTATATACATCATAACATTGAGGGCATATGTTCATCAAAAGACAAAAATGTTTACATAGTTTTATTTATAATAGCCCTCAATTGGAAGCAACCATATTTTCTTTTTTTTAAAGACTTTTATTGGGGGAGGGGAACAGCGCTGGGGAATTGGGGGAAGGGGAACAGACAAGTTGCTGTCCTTTCATTCTTCAGTCTAGTTGTGGAGGACATTGGGAAGCAACCATATTTTCATCAACAGGAGCATGAATAAGTTATAGAATATTATGCAGTGAAATACCTCCTATTATTAAAGAATGAACTGGTGCTGCAAATAACATGGATGACTGTCACAGACATAATTATGAGTAAAATAAGCCAGACAGAAAAGAGTATATAGTATTTGATTGTATTCATATGAAGTTCCAGAACAGGTTCTAGAGCTAATCTATTATGACAGAAGTCTGAATAGTGGGATGGGCATGAGGGAACATTCTGCCATGCTGGAAATTTGTCTGTTTTAACTGGGGTGATGATTATATAAGTGCATACATATATAAGTGTTTATTAGAGTTTATACTTAAGATTTGTGTATGTGTGTTAAATCTCGATTTGACAAATTTAAAGAAAAACAACGTCTTAATTTAATCCACTTCTAAATTTTGTTATTGCCTGTTATGTGTTTTAACTTTATATATATTTTAAACTCTATGGGCCATTATTATATTTTGTGCATACAGTATTCATTTATATTTACCCTTATACTTATCTTTTCAAGTACAGTCATCCATTTTCAAATTTCCACATTTTCCTGTGGGTTTATTTTCTTTCTACCCGAAGAAACAAATCCATTTAATATATTTCTAGTATGTCATATAGTAATTAATGTTTCTGTTTTGTTTGCTAAAATTGGTTTCTTTTTGTTTTTGAAGAATATTCTCTGTGTATAGAATTTTGGCATCTAATCTCTTTTAGCACTTTAAAAATGTTTCATTGTGTCTGGTTTCCATACTTTTTCATAAGAAGTTAGATATCACTTATTGCTGCTTTGAATGTCTTATTTTTTTATTCTTTTTAACACTTTTACTTTGCATTTGATTTTCAAAAGGTTTATGATGATTTAATTAAGTGGTTTTCTTTACGTGTATGTGGCTAGGGGGTGCAGAATTTCTTGAATTTGTGTATCGATAGCTTCCATCAGTTTTGGACCATTTCCAGCTCTTATTTAAAATACTGCTTCTGCTCCATTCTTTCTTTTCTCCATTTGGGATTCCTAACCACATATGCCATACACTTATGCATTTTGACTGTGTCCAATGTGTACCTGATCAATTTCTTTCCTCCTCTTATTTGTCTTTTCTTTGGTTTGAACAATTTGTATAAACCTCCCTTCCATTTCACTAATTTTTTCTTCTGCCCTATCTAAACCTCTTTTTAACCATCCATTCAGTTTTTACTTTCAGATGTATTTCTTTTAGTACTATTCCATCCATTTAACAATTCTTGTTTAAAGACTCAAATTTTCTAGTAAAATTCTCCATTTAATTTTCTTTTGTAAATTATAGGTATTTTAAAATTGTCGATAGCTAAAATATAAGTATCTCCTGTGGATTTTTTCATATGTCTTATTTTTATTTTTTTTTGGTTATTTGTCATGTGGTTTTATCTTTTGGCATGGCTAATATTTTTTTGGTTAAATGTTGGACATTAAGAACAAAGATCTGTATAGAATGCAGGTGATGTTTTATTCTATACCAAAGAATACTTGACTTTTTGCTGTTATAATGATAGAATTGGCTTTGACCACTGATTAGCACCTATTAGGTACTGAGCTGATTTGAAGGTGGCTTACAGTTTGTTTTTTTTGTAAGACTCAACCTACCACTACCTCTAGTTTTCTTCTTTTTTTGTTTTGTTTTTGTTATTGTTTTTTTAAACCAATTCCTAGGGCGTGACCCTCTAGGGATTTCAATTGAGAGCTTTGCAAGTCTGTGTACCCCCAGCACCAAGAAACTGTGAAAAATTTTGCTCTAAACCTTAGGTTCTTCATGTCTGCAAATTGTGATAGTTTACCACATTTTTCTAGAGCCTTGAGTGTGGCCTTGTGGTTCAAGTGATGACTCCTGTTTGTCTCTACTCTACAGCACTGTTAGATGGTAAAAAATCCTGGTCTGCTGTTTAAGGATTTTGGCTTAGTCTTTTAGCTTTCTGCATTGTACTATCTTAGGATTTGGAAAACAAGTATTTTAAGAGAAACCATCCATATGTTTAAGGCCTTCCAATCTTGATTTTTGCCATTTCCCTGCACAACTGCCAAAAGCTGTGTTGGTCTCTCTCTGCTCTGTCAGCAGCCCTCTGCTTGTTCCAAGTCCAGATTTCATAGCCTGTGACCCTCATCCAGAACTGGCAAAGGGTCTCACAGTAAAAGTGGGTGCAGATTCTAAGTTCACGCCAGAATTTAATAGCTATAATTTTTCTTGTTTCTGTGGCTCTATGGTGCCTTTAAGAGTATAACTTTTGTATTTTATCTTGGTTTTCTAGTTGTTTCCAGTGAGATCTTTGGCTACAGATTCCACCCACTTCAGCACTACCAATATTTGAACAAATTTGTCCATGGCTCCATGCTAAGTGATATGGTTGCAGAGGAGTAGCAGTCGAAATTTTCCTTAGGGTTTTTTAATGTTTGTATTGTAATTACAGGACATGTACCCCAAAGATTGATAAAACAGAACATAATGGGATACCTTCCTGATAAACTGTATAAATAATATTGTTAAGAGGCCAAGAGAGACCTCATGGAGTGTTAGGATTACCAAGAAAGGCAAACTTTTTTTTATGATTAAGAATGAATATGTTTATTTAAGAAGGTTTGTAAATCAATAGTAAAAGGACAAATCCAAATTTAAAAAAAAGGCAGAAAAAGAGTAGGTAATACATCAAATAATATTCACAAATGGATGAAGATTAGTCAACCTCATATTAAAACAACAGTAAGATACCATTTTTAATTTTTGATAGGTAAACTAAAAAGGTCAATTACTATCTATCTATATATCTATCTATCTATATCTATCTATCTATCTATCTATAAATTTTCAATTACAGTTGACATACAATATTAGTTTCAGGTATACAACATAGTGATTAGACATTTATATAACTTACAAAGGATCACCCTGATAAATCCAGTACTCATCTCAACATACATAGTATTACAATATTATTGACTATATTCTTTATGACATCCCCATGACTATTTTGTAACTACCAATTTGTACTTCTTAATCCTTTCCCCTTTTTCACCCACCCCCGAACTCCTCTCCTAGCTAGTAACCATCAAAGGTTCTTTGTATCTATGAGTTTGTTTCTATTTTGTTATTTAGATTCCACATGTTAGGGAAATCTCATTGCATCTATCTTTCTCTGTATGACTTACTCCACTCAGCACAATACCCTCAGCTTTTTTTGTTTCCATTTTCATGAAATATCTTTTTCCATCCCTTTTCTTTCAGTCTGTGTGTCTTTCAATATAAAGTGAGTCTATTGTAGGCAGCATAAATAAGTGTCTTATTTTCTTATCCATTTAGCCAACCTATCTTTAATTTGAGTATTTAATCCATTTACATTGAAAGTAACTGTAGATAGAAATGTAGATATTGCCATTTATTATTCATCATTTTGATTTTT
>NW_017731688.1:1879886-1880969 GCF_001890085.2 Hipposideros armiger
ATAAGTAATCAGTATGGTTCATAATCTATTCATTGATTTTAAAGAAATGATACAAGATATGTTTAGATAAATATGTTGAGGCTAAGGTACACAGATTCTTAAAAGTTGGGCAATAGGAATTCACTAAAATAGTCAGTGAAGGTGAGAGAAAATCAGAATAATGCTTAGAAATTTTCATCTCCAGGGCCTAGGGAAACCACTCAAAACAAAGATGTTTAGCCAATAACCAATAGTTGAGATATCTTTTAATTCTGTGCTTTCTGTAGTTAATTCTCTAGCATACTTTGGTAAAATTTAGTTCTTTCTTTAGTATATATCTTTCCTAACAATAGCATGTTAAAAATTTAACAATTTGACCTTTAGTAACAGGAGTGAATACTATTGCTTCTACAGGAACAAAAACCACAGTACTTGTGATAAAATTTGCTAGGAAGCCTACTAAAGCTCTAGGTAAAAGGGGAAACTTGATTTCTAGTTTTTCAAATTGAAGCTTAATTTCTGTAAATGAGTTTTTAAAATGTAGCATGATAATAAACAATGATGTGAGGCCAAAAAATATTTGGTGTGGGTGGGCACATTGTTCTTTGTCTTTGAACACTCTATGGTTCTATTCCACTTGGTTTTGAACACAATTTATGCACTTCTATACAATATTAGAAAAATGTAATAACATAATCCAAGATACTTTCAAAATAGATAAAGGCTATAAGGAAATGAGAAGAAAATGGTAATGAGCAGGAACAGATGTTTCTTTTTGGAAGAGTAATTAGAGATAGAAATAGCATCTTGCAGAAAGCAAAGGATTTTATCATCAACTCTTCAGGAATTCAACAAGATATTTAGAAATATGTGTAACTTAAAACATAAAAAAAGAAGACATACAGATTTATAAGCTCTAGGAGGCTATGTGTTTGTCCCAATTCTATGCATTGATGGGTCAAGAAAAACCCACAAAAGACTCTCTCTCCCTAACATGTTTCTGTATCTGAATTACATCGTAATAGATTCATCCTTTGTGTTGAAATGTGAATATCTGTATTTCACTGTGTAAATGTATATTTCTCTGGGAGTGGCAACATGTAT
>NW_017731688.1:1881964-1883611 GCF_001890085.2 Hipposideros armiger
GGTAATGAACGCCACTCAGCAAGACACCGCCACATGTTGGTACAAGCACAGCTGCGACACACTGATATACCAAGGTTATGAAACTTACTGAACTGTATGTACAGTGCTGCCAATGTAAGCGCATGGTGGCAAGTTCGCAAGCTTAATTGTCAGACCTTGTATGTGAAAAAAAAATACTGGTACAGAATCTTAATTTTCCTTTGCGTAATCTATTTGCTCTTAATGTTACTGTTTGGAAGCCTGACCAGCTGCCTATTTTGTCACATTTACTGTCTCTTGCCCCATTCTGAGCTGCTGCTTTGTCAATACCTCCTCCAACCTCCCGCCCCCCACCCCCAACCCCCTGGTGCCATTGGCAGAGAAAGATAGCCAGCAGTGTTATGTGAACATTGAATGTTTAACATTGTCAAGCTTTCAATTTCAAAAGGACATTATGTGGGTAAATTTGTTAAGTAGGCTACATTTCTGAAGCCTGTAAACATGGTTTCTGTTCCTCCATTCCTGCGTTGTTTAAGAAAATGGTGTTTATAACATTTCTCCATTTTTATTGATCAAGGACAATCCTATCTATTTTTGGATCCCCAACATTAGAAGCTATGCTCTTAATGTTAACACATATCTGTGTTTGAATTACAGTGCCTCAGTTTCTTTTCAGGAGTATTACTAAGGGTCTGGATTTGCAGGCCTTTGCCTATTGCCAGCAGTCTTGACAAACTCATACAATTGCCAGGACCAGTGTGCTTAAGAGGCGGTTACCCCTTTGGTGTTTTTTCTAATTTATAATGAGTCAAAGTTAATTCACACTTTTGTGTTATCTTCTAAATATTTCTTAATTTTTGTTTAACTGTAAGTCACTTTTTTACTTTTATCAGTGAGGAAATGTAAGTGTAGAGAAGTATTCACAAATTTTCCCTCATGGCAGAACCAAGGAAAAAATATGGTTGTGTTTCCTTAGGCTGTAAATTGGTTTTCTCAGATAGTGTTTGATTAGCCTTTCACTTCTGTGACACTGTGTGCTCACAGGAGTATAATCATGAATGTGCATGTTTCTTGGATAATGCTATTTAAAGAAAAATTTTAGGCTCTATTACTGCAAAATATTTTAATAGGTAAAAACAAAAGCACTTAAATGTCAATTTTTGTTTCCTGTAATGGAACTTCCAAGTTAAGTTCTTCACGCTGATAACTGTATAATAACCCACTTGTAATTTAAAGTGTTAAAATTGTAATGGAAGGCCCAAACTGTAATACTCTAGATGCAGGGAAGTACCTGTGTCAAATGCTCTATTTCTGTTGCTAGATTATAGTCAAGTCAAATGCTCTATTTCTGTTGCTAGATTATAGTCAAGGAAAACAAGGAGGCATTTGAACACACCATTTCACAGTGGCACAACCCCACTGTTTAGCACAGGTGTTTCTCTAATTGTGATCTATTGAGAAGGTATAGGATTTAATGGCCCAGAAACTTACATTGTACCTTTCTGACCTTGTGCATTCATGTAAGTAGTTAACAAAATTTGTAGAAACATAGGCTAACTCCTGGGATTGTGGAGAATCGTTTTCTCAAGTGTATATTGCAGTCTGTTTCTTTTCTCATTCTCAGTATTGAGTACATGTATTAGGGGAACTTATATATATATATATTTT
>NW_017731688.1:1886696-1889916 GCF_001890085.2 Hipposideros armiger
TGATGGTGCCAACTTGGGCCAGTGAAACAACGTCCTCCACAACTAGACTGAAGACCAAAAATGACAGCAACTTGTCTGTTCCCCTTCCACAATTCCCCAGCGCTGTTCCCATCCTCCCAATTCCCCAATTAAAAAAAAAAAAAGGCCAAACAATTGTAACAATATATTAATAAATTTGTTATCTTAATGCCTAATTCTCTTACTGAAATGTCATAAATGTCCACTGATGGATGTGTATTTTTGCCTAATTGACAGCTGTCAACTAAAAGGAGCCCATATGTCATGGTGAATAAAGATGCTGATAATGCTGAGAGCTTAAAAAAAATTAAAAAAAATCATTCTTCTATTTGAAAAAGTTAGTTATGAAAGTTGAGACTAAAAAGTGAATTATTTATAGAGGTTTGTGATATATAACATTATTAACTATTTCAATTGAAATCCTCAAAATAGGAAAGAACTTTAAAAGATAAATTTTTTCACAATGAACCCATTTATTTTATTGCATATATCTGAGAACTTGATTGCTCTAATGTATTTGTCAATGAACTTATTATACCTTGTCTTGTTTACTTACCACCAAGTGCATTGAATAATCTCTGTCATAGGGTGGAGTTAGAGCTTCATCTTCGACCACATTATTTTTAACTTTTTTTAAACCACATTTTATCAGTCACTACATAGATAGTCATATAAGATTGGCAACCAAATAAATGATAGTGATGAAGATAAACCTTACATCTATGAAATTTAGTTTTACACTTCATTGTTTATTACCTAGAGCAGCGGTTCTCAACCTTCCTAATGCCGCGACCCCTTAATACAGTTCCTCATGTTGTGGTGACCCCCAACCATAANTTTTTGGTAGTTTTCAGTCATTTTAGTCATGTGATACTCAAATATAATGTTTAATGAAATCCATTGAACGATGGCGCTTAGATTCTTCACTATGTTTTGTTATCCTTAGTTAGGTGTACAGCACTAAAAGTCTAAAAGTCCTCTTTAATTTTTGTTATTTTTTTTCTCTTCAAAGCACTGGGGTTGAATAATTTTTAAAGTTGGTCTCTCTTAACTTCTGGTAGAATAAGGAATGGGTACATTTAATAGGTTTCATTTCTAGAAATAGTGGACTAAGTTGTTTTAAACCAAAGCTCTTGTGGAGAACAAGTAGAAACACAGGACAAAACAGTTTTTAAAAAATTAAAAATTTATTGACAGCATCAAGAGCTACTCTGGCAGAAAGGATTTGCAGGGCCAAGATCCAGAGAAAAAGGAAACCAGCCCAGCCAAATGAAGTCAGCACTTAGAGCTACTTACAGGCAAGAAGCATGACTATAGCATTAGGGGGGGGGAATATATCATAACAAGAGAAGGCCCAATGCTCCAGGAATATTTAACAATTCTAAACTTTTATGCAAGTAGCAACTTGGTCTCAGATAGAGGAATAGCAAAACTGACAAAACCAAAAGAAGTGCACAATGCATAATTATCACGGGAGAATTTACACACTAATAGAACAAACAGACAAAAATAAGTAAGTATAAAGAAGATAAAACCAACAGAATAAGTACACAGTGCCTCTCTGGAGGCTTCCTAGGAGATTAAACAGCTGACTCTGTTTTCTTAGGAAGCTGTAGCCAACTTTCAAGTGTACCTTAATGTGATTTCCCCTCCTTTCCTGCCTCACTTCTCACTTCCCTTAGCTGCCTTGGGTATGCACTGCACAGGACTGGTGCACATTGGCTCTGCTGCATAGGAGGTTTGAATGAAGAAAGTATGTTGTCTTTTAATAACAATGTTTATTTGAAAAATATAGGGTTACTTCAGCCCTTTCTTCTCCAAGCAATGATAGCCCAGATGCTTAGGTTCTTTCTATAGGTGGTAAGGAGATTAGAATATTAACAACACAGATAAGTGCTGTCAATAGTTCAACTATGGCAAGAGCATGAAACTTTGCTATTATTGTGAAAACAATGGCATTAAAAAAAAAAACAGTGTGCCTAACATCACTGCCACATTAAAAGTCAAGAGCAACAGTCTCATCCCATAGAACGAGCACAAAATTGAAGACATATGTGAAGAGTAATAATCTGCGGAGTCAAGAGTAACTGAGCAATAAGGAGTATTTAGCAAAAACTATTTGGGGAAAAATTTAGTAAATCTCCAAAGACATAAAAAATATCTATTAATTTCAGGGTAAAGTACCTTATAATGTACTATAATTAAGGGAATTCCTGAAAATTAAAGCCAGATGTTTGATATAAATCATAAAATACCATTTTCTCCCCCAAACCAAATTCAATAAAGCATTTTCATGTAAATTAATTTGGGAGAGTAGATTTTATAGCAGACAAGTGTCTGAAGAGTTGGCATATGGTCCAAAATGTAGCTCTGGGAAAACACAAATTCTAATCTCTTTTCCTTAGTTGAATAAATGATTTCTCTAAGCAATTTCCTCTCTTAGTGTCTGAATTTGTTTACTCTTTAATGAGTATGTGCATTTCTGAAGTTCTTTGAAAATATAAAACCAAAATAATAACACATATGGCACTTGTATAGGTGATTCTCAAATACTTATCTTTCCCCTCAGCTCAGGCTATTTGTTGTCCCAGGTTGGCTTTTCCTATACCACAGGGCATATCCCTCGGAAGTCCACTATCACCTCAAACTCTGTATCCCAAAATACACAAATCATAAGGCTACTCCTAATGAAGTCTCATTGCCCACAATATTATGTCCAAATCCTTTCTTTTGGAATACAAGGGTTATCTTTTCAGATTCATCTCATAGTGATCCTTTCCACTCAATTTGCATTTAAGTCCAACAGTGTTATGTTCCCTAAAGATCTGTATTTTCTCACTTTTGCCTCTTTTTAAATTGTCCCCTTTGCCTGATGATGCTGCTACCTTGGTAAAATTTGAAGTTCTGTGCTATCATTTCTTTTTAATACTTTTCGTAAACCCCACAGCGAAAATGCCCTTTCTATTTTCCTATTTTACGTTGTGTTGCTTTATTCGTGAGCTGTTTTTATTTCTCTGCTAGATTTGAAGTTCCTCTAGGTCATTTGGAATATTTATCTTAATCTCTTTTCTAACAAATAGTATAATACTTACTAATAAATTAATGAAAATGAACATTTTTTTCCATAAACTAACATAATACAATAAGTTTCATGATTTCATGTGTACATGTATTTAAAGGTATTTTGGGAAATAAGCAGACT
>NW_017731688.1:1891778-1903680 GCF_001890085.2 Hipposideros armiger
CTCTCTCTCTCTCTCTCTCTCTCTCTCTCTCTCTCTCTCTCTCTCTCTCTCTCTCTCTCTGACTACCAGAATCAAAACTGCAGCTTTTTCAATCATTACAGCATAAAGAATGGTTATAGTTTGCTGAAAACATCCATTCATCAAGATGCACTTTGTGCTATGATGCCTCTGCCCAGGAAGACAATAAAAAACTGGTTATAATGTTTTCTTGCATATCCAACATTTTTGTGGCAGATATCTGGGAAACCAATTTATCAGAGCAGCAGAGAATATTTCTGGTTAGGAAAGAGTGATAGGACTTACATACAGCTAAAATGTAGCTTCACTTGCATTTCTCATTACCATAAAACAATGCCCAACATGCAAATATGTTTCCAGACAAATCGCTGTCAATTGCTTTAGTTATCAATTGCTTTGCTTTAATTACTGCTGTCTTCAAAAGAGGCTATTTGCATGTATAATTTAGATAGTTTTTTTCTTTTTTGTAAAATGTCAGGTATTTACAAAGCATTTAACAGCATAGGGAGCATGTTGGTTGAAAGTGAAAATTAACTGAATTATTAGGAGTATGCCAAGAAACTCAAGAAGGTCTTTTACATAGTATAGAAATATGGTTTCTGAACAGGATTTGGGAAGTGAATGTAGGTCACCTTATAGTTCTATTCCAAGTATATTAGACTTTCTGTGTTATCTCTGAAATTATATGATTCATTCTTTAGCATACGTCTTCTTTTCCCTAACCATTCATCTATGAATCTTCTTGAATTAAAAGTTTTTTCACACCCACACTAATGAGAAAAGGCTATTTTAGTCAGTACTTTCTTTGAAATATATTTTTCTTTATACCTCATAACATATTTCAACTTTTTATTCATCTTTATTTTTTTCCTTTGCTTCCAAACATTGACAAAAGTTACAATTATTGTTCCACATGTTTTGCCATACCTATTGAAAGGAAAGAATTCATATCATTGGCTCTCTCATGTTTGACTATCATCAGAAATAACTACACAGTAGTCATTATTACTTGATTCCCTGGCTTTAGATAAAACAAACACATGAAAGATACAAGATGAAATAGGCAAGGTTTTGTCTTAATAATAACTCCCTTTATAACTCTTCAAAATGTGATTTTCTGTTTTATTGGTAGACAAAGTTGCATTAATATTTATGAGTGTAGACTGTTTGGATTGTTTATCTCAGTTGCTTTTCCCTTGAGGTTATCATATCCAAGTTGTTTCTTGAGTCCCCAAGATTACTCTCATATTAGATGATTCTTTAGAGGACTCAGCATATACTTGTATTCATGTCCAAGATTTCTCATGGTGATTCATTAAAAATACACAATTGGATCAATAAGAGAAAGAGACACAGTAAGGAATCTGAATCCATGTGCTGACTACCTGTGCTCTCTCCTGTCAGGAGTCTTACAGAGCACACCCTTTCTCTAGCAACGAAAACGTGTGCCATTTGTGTTCTAAGCACATACCAAAATTCTAGAATCCCAGAAGGAAAGCAGCTGTTCACCATCAATCACAACGTGTACAGACTGTCTAGGCACAGAAAACCAGTTTTATCACTTAGGGAATGTTACAAAAGCCAAGGTCCCAAGTGCCAGCCAACAGCCAACTCTGCAAGCACTCTTTTCTAAAGATAGTAGCCTCAGGCCAACTATGTTAACTCTTTTCTGAACACAAGTATATGATACACACTTGGGTCCACACTTTTTCATGATTTAAAGATATTCCTTTATTCTGCCCTGCATGCTTGCTTTCACTTTCTCTTTCTTTCTTTCTCTATTTGTGTGTCTATGTGCTTGTTGCTAGACTGTTTGCTCCAGGGAAGAATAAACCTTTTTCCTCTCCAACAAAATTAGGTTTGTTAACTAATGAAGCAAGGGAGACCACACACCATGGTAACAATTGAATGGTAATTTGGGGGGAAAGTTGAAGGAAATTGCATGTCCTTTTGATTGGATATTGTCCGGAAGAAGGGGCAATTCAGTGACTGTGATTTTATGGTTTATTGATTTTTATTTTGATTATATTTTATATAAAAATATTTTTATGTAGGAGGCTGGAGGAAAGAAGCAAGGTTACAGTTATCAACTGGAAAATAATTAGTCATTCTTAAGTGAGGAAAGGAGAATGCTTGGTGTTTTCTGTGTTTGCACAATGTCTTTATGTCTTCACTCATAACATTGAAATGCTCTTGTTTTTATTTTGCCCATTGTGGTCAAAGAGAATCTTCATCAGATGTTGATATTTTCTGAAATTGTTTATTAGAAATTTATTTATCCTCATGATCCTATTACATCGACCAGAGCCTTGTGTAAAGTTAATATTTAATAATAGTTGACTCACCATTTGCTTGGTCCCGACTGTCAATGACAAGGACAAACACTATTTCAACCCCTTTGTCTAACCATAACAATTCTGATAGAGGATCTCCTTTTCTGAGGTCAAATGTAAGGGATATCTGAAATAAAGCCATATAGTTTCTCAAAAGAAATGATAAACAGATGTTACTACTACAGAGTTTAAGGAATCTGAGTACCTACAGTCCTACGTCTGTCAACAGAAACAATAAAGTAATATAATCTACAACATAGGAAGTTTAATGTTGCTGTGTCAAATACACAGAAGGAATATAAGAGAGTGTTCCTTACTACTTTATGAGTTTAATGGTTATATTCCTAACTACTTAGAGTTCATATGAAGTCTGACAATTAAGTTCGCGAACTTGCCACCGTGCGCTTACATTGGCAGCACTGTACAAACAGCTCGGTAAGGTTTCCTAACCTTGGTATATCAGTGTCTCACAGCTGTGTTTGTGTGAATGTGTGGTGATGTCTTGCTGATTGGCATTCATTATTGTTGTGTGTTTTGTGTGCCGTTGTGAGAAATGTCTGAGCTTAAATTACAGCGATGAACAAACATTCAATTTCTTGTTAAACTTGGCAAGAGTGAAAATGAAATCAGAGACAAGTTAGTTCAAGTTTATGGGGATAATGCATGAGGAAAATGGCAGTGTACAAATGGATTAAATGTTTTTTTGAGGGGAGAGAATGCATCACTGGTCAGGGCAGCCAGTAATGAGCAGAACTGATGAAAACATTGCAAGAATTTGTCAAAGTGTACGTCGAAATCATTGGCTGACTATGAGAAGCATAGCAGACCAAGTAAACATTGATAGAGAAACAGGAAAATCTTAATTGAAAATCTTGGTATGAGAAGGGTGTGTGCAAAAATGGTCCTGAAGGAGCTCACCGATGAACAAAAGCAAAGGAGAGTAGTAGTTTGCCAAGACCTTTTGGAGAGGCAAGATGATGTTTTGGGCCATGTTAACACTGGTGATGAAATGAGAGTGTACCAGTATGACCCTGAAACAAAGTGCCCCTCATAGGGTTGAGGGAGAAACAGGATCTTTTATCTGGTGGTTAACCCATGCTGTTAAACTTGATCTTATGCTTAGTCTATACAGGCTTAGGGTCTTAGTGTAGTCTATATAGCTGACACTTATTTTGATCCTCAGGACCCACTCTCCTTGAATATCTCTTACTTTTTTCCTCCCTTTGTATCTCTTCGTTTCTCTTTCTTTATAGCCCCATGGAAATTTTCATTAACATTTTGCCTTCCCTAGCCCCATCATGTGAAACCCTTTTCTGGGAATTCTGGATCATTCTCAGTTTCAGCCAAGTATTTGCACTTTTACTGTATATAATGAATCCATAAAAATATGCTGTGTTGTTCTGTGTGTCTTTAAAGATTTATATAAATGAAATTATGCTTTTACATATTGATGTATATAAGTGATTTTTTTCCCACTAAACATGATGGTTTTGATGTTTATCCAGCTTGATATGTGTAGGTTTAATTAACTTAGGTATGTTAACTTCTAGATATATAATCTGAATGTCTTTATCCTCCTCACTCTAGTGTCATCCTTCACTTTAATAGAAAAATCCAAGCCTTCTTCCACAGTGACTACAGGTGATCCATCCTCCCCCAAAGTTCACCTACGTATTCCCAATGTTTTCACCCAATCAGTCATCAGCTTTCACAAATCTCATGAGCTTCAGTGACTACTTTTTAAAAAAGATTTTTATTAAAATATAGCTAACATACAATGTTGTATTAGTTTCAGGGGTACACCATAGTTATTTAAAATTTATATACTTGAAGTAAGTGATCACCATGACAAGACCAGCAAACCATCTGATGCCGTACCATGCTATCACAATATTATTGACTATGTCCCCTATGCTGTATATTACATCCCCATGACTTATTTGTTTTATACCTGGAAATTTGAACCTTATTCCCCTTCACCTTGCCTCCTTTTTAATTTTTCAATTATAATTAATATTAAATATTATATTAATTTCAGGTCTACAGCATAGTCGTTAGACATTTATATATTTTACAAAGTGATTCCCCTGACTAGATTAGTACCCACCTGACACTGTACATATTACCATATTGCTGACTATATTCCTTTTGCTTTACTTAACTTCCCCATGACTATTTTATAACTACCAATTTGTATTTCTTAATTTTTTCACCTTTTTCACCCTGTTCCTCAAACCCCCTTCCATCTATCACCCTGATAAATCTAGTACCCATCTGATATCACACATAGTTATTACAATAATATTATTGACTGTATTCCTTATACTATACCCTGCATCCCCATGACTACTGTGGAACAACAAATTTGTACTTCTTAATCCTTTCCCTTTTTTACTCACCCCCCAACTGCCCTTCCAGCTGGCAACCATCAAAATATTATCTGTATGAGTTTGTTTCTGTTTATTTATTTTGTTCTTTAGATTCCACATATAAATGAAATGACATGGTATCCGTCTTTCTCTGTCTGACATACTCAATTCAGCATAATACCCTCCAGGTTCATACTGTAACAGATGGCAAGAACCCATTCCCTTCCATGGCCAAGCAATGTTGCCATGTATAAATATATATCCTTTTTTATCCATTCATCTATTGACAGACACCCAGACAGCCTCCACATCTTGGCCATTGTAAACAATGCTGCAATGAACATATGACTATACATGTCCCTTGAAGTAATATATTAGGTATCTTTGGATAAATACCCAGAAGTAGGATTACTGGGTTCTTTGTTTCTTGTTTTACTTTTTTTTCTTTTTATTTCCATTTTCATGAAATGTCTTTTACACCTTTTTTCCCCCCCATTTTCATGAAATATCTTTTCCACCCTTTTACTTTTATTCTGTGTGTGTCTTTTGATTGGAATTGAGTCTCTTGTGGGCAGCAGATGTATGGGTTTTGCTTTGTTTTCCATTCAGCCACCCTATATCTTTTGATTGCAGCATTTTTAATCCATTTACATTGAAAGTAATTGTTGATATGTATATAGGTATATAGTTATTGCCTTATTACTATTGTCTTAAAGAAGTCCTTTTGACATTCATTGAAATACTGGTTTGGTGGTTATGCACTCCTTTAGCTTTTTCTTGACTGGGAAGCTCTTTATCTCTCCTTCACACTAAATGATAGCTTTGCTGGGTAGAGTAATCTTGATTTTAGGTTCTGGCTTTTTATCACTTTGAATATTTCTTGCCACTCTCTACTGGCCTGAAAACTTTCTGTTGAGAAATCAACTGGCAGTTTTATGGGAGCTCCCTTGTTGGTAACTGCTTCTCTCTTGCTGCTTTTAAGATTTGTTTTTTATCTTTAAACTTTGGGATTTTAATTATGGTGTGTCTTGGTGTGGGCCTCTTTGGAACTCTGCACTTCCAGAGCTTGTATGTCTATTTCCTTCACAGATTAGGAAAGTTTTCAGTCATTATTTCTTCAAATAGGTTTTCAATTCTTTGCTCTCTCTCTCTTCCTTCTGGTATCCCTATGATGTGAATGTTGGTACTCTTGATGTTGTACCAGAAGCCCCTTATTTATTTATATATTTTTATTTATTTATTTATTTTGCTGTTCTGATGGGGTGTTTCTCCCACCTTATCTTCTAAACCACTAATTTGATCCTCTGCTTCAGCTAATCTAATGTTGATTTCCTCTAATGTATTCTTTTTTTTTTTTTAAAGATTTTTATTGGGGGATTGGGGGGATAGGAACAGTGCTGGGGAATTGGGGGAAGGGGAACAGACATGTTGCTGTCATTTTGTTCTTCAGTCTAGTTGTGGAGGACGTTGCTTCACTGGCCCAAGTTGGCACCATCATTGCACTCTTCCCGGGTGAGGCAGATCAGTCACCGGCTTCTGGACGGCCACTCACGGCAGCTGCTGGCCACTCATGCTGGCTGCTGGCTACACACAGTAGTCCATGGCAACCCACTGCCACATGGCCTGCAGCCTACACCATCGCCGGCGACTCACGGCAGCCCAACTCCAGGTTGAGCTGTTGTTCAGCATCTTAGCTGTAGAGGGCAGTGTCACTGGCCCTCATATGTGGGATCTGAACCGGGGCCCTCTGGCATCCTAAACCAGCTCTTAACCAACACGCCACTCAGTCGGCCTTCTAATGTATTCTTCATTTCAGTTATTGTATTCTTTATTTCTGATTCAAATTTTTTTGTTTTTATTTTTTGGTTTCTATCTCTTTGCTGAAGTTCTCCCTATAATCATTGAGCATCCCTATAACCAGTATTTGGAACTCTGTGTGTGGTAGATTGCTTGTCTCCATTTTGTTTAGTTCTTTTTCTGGACCTTTCTTTTCTTTTACTTGGGGCATGTATCTTTGTCTCCCCATTATGGTCACTTTCTTGTGTTTATTTCAATGTATTATATTAGGTAGGGCTTTCATGTCTCTCAGTCTTGGTAGAGTGGCCTTATGTGGTAGGTGACCTGTGGGGCCCAGTGGCACAGTCTCCCTGGTCACTAGAGCTGAGTGCTCCGGTGTGTCCCTTGTGTGTACTGTGTGTGCCCCCCTGTTGTAGTTAAGACTTGGTTACTGTTTGCATGTCAGTGTGAAGGGGGTGATCCTTGGGTTGATTGGTTGTGATGACTGGCCATGCATACAGTGGAGGAAATGTTGTGCAGGGGCTGACCCTACGCAGCAGGAATTGCTTTACCAGTTTCTGGTGACTTCTGAATCTCCCCTTTGGGCGTGTCATCATTGGAGTCAGCCAGGTGATGCTTCAGTGTCTTGGTCCATAGCTGGCAACCTGTCATACCCTCCGGGTGCCCAGCTGCAGGTCAAGTTCAGCCACAGCCCAAGTTCAGCCAGAGCCTTTGCCCTGCCTGGAGCCACGTGGTATGAGCCACAAAGCAATCCACAGATGGCTGCCACCAGTGCTGGGCTGGGAGGTGCCTTAAGAGGCCAAGTCGCAAACTGAGACTGGGTGTTTCTGGTGCCAGGCTTGGGGCTCTCAGCAGGAGGTAGAGGACATGCCGAGGTCAGGTGCTGCTTGTTTGGGGGTTGTATTCCTTTGAGAGGTTTTAAGAAAGTCTTCAGCATGAGCCAAGGCAGGATATTTGTATGGAAAACCCACTGGAAGTGGCTTGGTGTGCCTGAAAGTTTAGTGGGGTGGGGTCTCTGGAAATCACCAAGAAGAGTCAAACAGTCTTAGCCAGTTTGATGGAGACTCAGATACGGTGGCCATCTACTCAGCACACTGTGGGGGCCGGGAGAGCTTAACAAAGGAAAATGGCTTCTGCCAGCACTTCTGTCTGGGAGAAAGCTGCCCCTGCAGCACTCACCGAGAAACCAGATAACTCTGTTCCTCCCCATATGTTCCTGGTGCCTTCAAACTGCTGCCCAAGCATGGAAGCTCAGAGCAAGTCAGTCCAACAGTGAGCAAGTCCATGTGTTGCCCCTTTAAGAAGAGCACCTGGGACTCTAGCCGCTCTCCGTCTCACCCAGCCACAATCTCTGCTGGTTTTTACAGCCAGAAGATATGGGAAATTCTTTTCCCAGCGCTGGAACTCTGGGCAGGGATGCCTGGTGTGGGGCTGAGACCCCTTGCTCCTCCAGGGGGAACCTCTGCAGCCAAAATATCCCTCCTGATTTTTAATGGGCACACTCCGGTGGGGGACCAGCCTATTCAGTGTCCCTGCTCCTCCCACCCATCATAAGGTGGCTTCTGTATGTCATTAGTTGTAGAGCTGCAGTTCAGGTAGATTTCAGGTGATTCTCAATGATTGTTCCGTAGTTTAATGTTTTCATCGCAGGAGGTGGGCACAGTGTTTACCTACTCTGCCATCTTGACCAGAAATCTTCAGTGACTTCAGTAAATATATTTGTTGATGTACCCCACAAAAAGAAAAATTATGCTTGAGTGAATTAAATTAGACCCATTTTTTAAAAATCTGTTTAACAGACTCTTATAAAACTTGTCAGTTTTTCTTTTCCCCCCTTAGTTCAGCTGGAAGGAGGAGTCTGTCACTAGAATTAAAAATAACCCTGTGCCCAGAATTCCATAATGATTAAGAAAGTTCAAAAAATAAAAAATATTTAAACATAATATTGCTGTTGCTGCTGCAAAAGAACTTTAGGTATATAGGTGTAAAATATTTTGAGGGTGAGGTCTATTTTTTCTGCTTTTATTGTATTTAATAACCATATGAAACAAGAATTTGGAGATTAATAATGAAGGTATTAAATGTTACACTGAAAATGTAGGTCTTAAAATGCATTCTAAAATTTGAAACTGCTAGAAAATATACTTTCTCACTTTGTGATATATTAGATGACCCCTTTTTACTTGTCTTTTACCACCACCCAGACAGGCTGAATGACATGCTTTAAATTCTTTGTCCTTTTTTGTCATCTATTCTTGCAGGTATTGTGGCATATTTTGTTGGCGAAGGATGTCATAACTTTTGTTCTCTCTAAAAGAAGTATCTTCACTTTTGTCATGAGGCTGAGGAAACTTTCATTTTACTTTTTAAAATGAATTTGGTCCATGGACAGGTGGTATGCTGAGCTTTAAACAGCTTGATGAATGATTTGGCTCTACGTAGTAGTGTCAAATGATGTATCTCAGTTGGCAGTCTCAATGAAACAGAATAAGGCAGTTGGTTTTCCATTATATATTAGAGTCCTTGTGCCTACTCAACTTCCAGCTGTGCATGCTCGGCATAAATCCTGCCCTTTCTCTCCCTGTGCCAGTTATTCACCCAGAGCTGCCTATTCATGTCTGTTTACCTAACAGTTGCACTAAGCATCAGGAGCCACTCCTGTCACTAGGGCAGATGTATATTCCTTATTTGCTGGTATACTAAGTCGTATGTTATTCATTAACCAATTTCCTGGGAATACTAATTGAGGACAAAGGGGGTTATTGCTTAGAATCCTCTCTTCTGAGAGGACTAGATATTTAATTTTAAGGAGCTGTTGAATTTACACATAACATTTCAGATTTTGTTGCCAACGTTATCAACTTTTTCACTACATTCTCTCTAGTAGAATTATGCTTTAGTTATTTTAGATAAAAATTAGTTATTTTATAATCTTTATTCTACCTTTATAAACAAATAAGGTAAAATCCACTTATTAAAGGATACGTTTTAGCATTTAAGGGCATTGAAAACTTCATGAGACAATATTTGTCTTTCAATTTTATCCTGTAGAGCACAGGGAGATATTTGAGGTGAAAAGTTAAGTTTTTATTACATATTATTAGTTTTTGTTTGTTTGTTTTGCTTTTTGAGAAAGTCATGAAGACATTTCTCTGAGAAAAATGGAGGCTATATTAGAAAGGGGACCAAATACTAACAGAGATGAAAAATAAAAAATCATTTGGAGTGGTGTCAGTTGAGGAAATATGGACTACAGAGTTCGTAGAATTTTTGCGAGGTTTTGATTAGAATTACCAGAATCTTTTAGTTGGTTACATGAGGAAGAGGGGCTCACTAAAGAGAGAGGGAGAGCAAGATAACAGGAATTAAACTGAGATGAAAATGTAGAGGAAGCAGCTAATGAACTTAGTTTGGAACATTGTTTTGAGGTAAATATTAGATGTATAGTAGACAGTGAGTATACAGTCTTAGAGTCCAGGAAACAGGTTAGGGCTTCATATATGGATTTGGAATCATGGTAATTAAAGTCCTTAGGAATGGACTCGGTGACTAAGAGAATGAAAAGCAGATAAATTCTGATTTTTTCATATCATAAGGACCTACAGCTATGCTGTCCAATGTGATACACACGGGCCCCATGTGGTTATAGAGCATTTAAATAGTATGAACTGAGATGTGGTGTAAATATAAAATATACAATGAATTGTGAAAATTTAGTATGGAAAAATAGCACAATATCTTGCTGTTTCAGGTCTGTGACCGTCATCACATGTTATTCCCAATTTGGGGAATGCCCTGTTCTTTCTTTCAATTTCCTGTCCTTTTAAGTTAGCTTTTCAAAAAGAAGCAACTTAGATGTAATGAATAAAAAATATTGTTAGAGATTCTCAAACTCCATTTTTTTAGGAATTAAAGGGGAGAGAATAACAAAATGAGTCTTCATGTACACATCAGCCCATTTCATTAATTATCAACTTATATCCAATTTTGTTTTCTTTATATTCACAACATCCTGCTCAGGTCATTTTGAAGAAATTCCTAGACATCACACTTAAGTTCATAAATATGTTAGTGTAAATTTCTAAAATAATGAGGGCTAGTTTTTTGGTCATCCTTTTTTGTTCTTTTTGATGAGGGCTACTTAGAACTACAATACCATAATTCTTTAGTATCATCAAATGTAAATGATGCAGTTTCTCTTATTTTCCCTTATCTTTTTTTAATTGTTCAAGTCTGGATCCAAATAAGGTCTACATATTGCAATCGGTTGATATGGCTCTTAGTCTTAAAAATTATCTCTCCATCTCTTTTTTATTAATGCAGTTTATTTGTGGAAGAAACTTGATCATTTGACTTGTAGAGTTTTTATAGTCTGTTTATTTTTTTATGTCCCCATTTTTATTTAATATGTTTCTCTGCCCCCGTTAATGCCTATTAGTTCTAGAAGCCTGATCAGATTCAGATTCTATTTTTCTTTTTTTAAAAAGAGTACTCCATTGGTGATATGTGCTTCCATTAGGAAGTACATAAAATTTGGTGACTTTTTCTTTTTTTTTTAGTGATGTTAGCAGCCAGTGATGATATTTGATCTTTGCCCACATCCATTAGTTAGGAATAGCAAAATGGAAATTTTTATATTCTGTCATTCATTCTTTAATGTTTAGCTATTGGATTGTCGGAAAAGTCATGATGCACGTTTGCAATGAAAAACAGAGAAAATATGTCATGACTTTTCCGACAACCCAATAGAATGCTTCTACAAAGAAAAATGTTTTCTCATCAATTAATTGATGAACTTAGGATCAGTTTGTACATGAAAGGAAGGATAAATGTATGATTTTTCCCCCCTTACATTACATTTTTCAAAATCATGCTTTTTGAGCATTATCTTCTAAGTAATTTTCTAAGCTTACTAGCATTCTGGAGTAATGACCAATGAGTAATTTTTAATATTACTGTAATAAACTCATGGATAGCAGCATGTAACTGTCCTTTCTCAGCCAGTGATAACCTCTTTAAATTTACAGGCCCCAATCCTTTTTCCTTGTGTTTTATTATGCCAAGATGTTCCACGATCACCTTGTGAATTTTCTGCTCCAGACCTGGAATCAATCATTTTCATAAGGAGCAATGGCTTTTTGGGGGATATTTTATTTACAAACTGCAATAAGGTTGCTAGGGATCTGCATTGTTACTGTGTTGGTCATTGTTTCCCGGTCTCATTGGTGGACAAAATTAGGAAATATCAATTGTCTTTTTGTTATTAAAGACTTTATTGGGGAGTTGGGGAAGGGGGGAACAGTGTTGGGGAATTGGGGAAGGGGAACAGCCAAGTTGTTGTCCTTCAGTCTTAGTTGTGGAGGGCGCAGCTAGCTCAGCTCCAAG
>NW_017731688.1:1904770-1914956 GCF_001890085.2 Hipposideros armiger
GTTGTTCAGCATCTTAGCTGTGGAGGGCAGTGTCACTGGCCCTCATATGTGGGATCCGAACTGGGGCCCTCTGGCGTCGCAAGCCAGTTCTTAACCATTGCGCCACTAGGCCGGACCTACTGCTCTTTTATGTAAGCTACCTTTTCTTTTTATCGACTGAATGATGTACCTATCTGTCCATAATTATTTCTTCTTAGATAAATGGTACCATTCCATATGTACTTTTTTCTAACTTGCTTCTTTTGCACTTAACAATATCTCCATAGTGGTATATAAAGATATGTATTCACTTTTTACAGTTGCAGAGAGCTCCATTGTTTGGTGTTAGCCTGATTTATTAAACCAGTCCTCTATTGATGGATATTTTTATTCCTTTGCTATTATAAATAATATATACTATAATAAGTAGCCTTGAATATAAATATTTTTATATCATTGCCTGTGAATCTTTGGTATAATTTCCAGGAAAGAAATTGCTGGGTCAAAGAGCAAATATATCCTAATTTTAGTAGACAATGCTAAGTTTCCTGCATTTCCGAGGAGGTGTGTCATTTTGTATTCCCATAAAATGGGCGAGGGTGCCTGTTTCCCCACAACCATATCAGCAGAATGTGTTGTCAAATGGATTTTTGAAAAACTGAAAGGTGAAAAATTGATCTCAATGTAGTTTTAATAAATTAAGGTATATTTTCTTCAGTAAAATGTATAGATTTACAGTGTTCCCTTCCATGACTTTGGGCAAATGTATTCAGATGTGGAACCCATCCTCCCATCAATATACAGAATGTGCCCTGACCCTGCAAAGCTCTCTTGTCCTTTTCCAGTGAATGCCCTGCTCCCCAAAGACAACCAATATCCTGATTCCTATCACTGTGCATTAGTTTTGCAACTTTGTAAACTTCATGTAAATGGAATCGTACAGTATGTACCTTTGTGTCTGGCTTCTTTGGCTCAAAAAGGAAATACTTTTGAGATTATCCAGGTTGGTGTGTGTGTGTGTGTGTGTGTCAGTTTTTATTGCAGTACAGTATCCCATTGCATAAATATATCCCAGTTTATTATCCTGTTGATAGATATTAGAATTATTTCAAAAGTTTCGCTATCATTAAGAAAGAAGCTATAAACATATTTCACAAGTTGTCTTGGAGATATATTTATTTGGGGTAAGCACCCAGGACTAAAATTGCTGGATCATAAGGTACATAAATATTTAACTTGACAAGAAACTACCAAACAGTTATCCAAAGTACTTGTACCATTTTGTGTTTCTACCAACAGTAGAGGAGAGGTCCAGTTGTTACACATCCTCTTTAATATTTGGTTTTAATCTTCTTAATTTTAGCACTTCTAGTGGGTATATATTGATATTTCATTATCATTTTAATTTTCCTTTTCCTGATGACTAAATTTTGAGAATCTGTGGCTATTGTATATCTGATATATACTTTCTTTTGTGAAGTGTTTTGTCCAAATTATTTGGAGAGAAATGTTGCTTGTAAAAGCATTTATGTATTCTGAATATCAGTCCTTTGTGTCTCTCCATCCCCCTATCATATCATACACACACATACTCTTCAAATTTTTTTTGACTGTTCATTGTCTTGCTAGTATATATTGCTAAGCAAATTATTTGACTTTGAAATTCACAGATGGCCACTGTCTGTGTCATGCTTAGAAGTGCCTCAAGAGGCCAAGCTGCAAACCAGGGCCGGCTGTTGCTAGTGCTAGGCTTAGGGCTGCTCACCCCGAGGTAGAGGACATGTTCAAGACAGATGCTGCTTGTCTTGCTTCCATGAACCTTTCAGAGACCCTAGGAAAGTCTGCAGCATGAGCCAAGGCAGGAGGTTTGTATGGAAAAGCCACTAGAAGCAGCTTGGGTGTGCCCATAAATTGGGCAGGGTTGGTCTCAAATCATCAGGGTGTGACAAACAAATAGCATTAGCCAGCTTGATGGAGACTCAGATATGGTGGCTGCTTGTGTTGAACGCTGGGAAACAGGAGGGCTCAACAAAGAAACAATGTTTTTAGAGGAAAAAGCTCATGGTCATATGTCATTATTAAGTAAAAGGTCAACAGGTGGATTTTTTTTGTAGATGCCCTTTATCATACAGAGGCAATCCAGTTCTATCTTTAGTTTGCATAATTGTTTTCTTTTTTTAATCACAACATGTTAGGTATTAAATTTTGTCAAGTGCTTTTTCTACATTTATTGAGATTATGTAATATTTGTTGTTGTTGTTAGTATGGTGAATTACATGGTTTGTTTTTCAAATATTAGCCAAACTTGTATTCTTGGGACAAATTCCACATGGCCATGATGTATTGTCCTTTTTGTACATTGATAGATTGTTTTGTTAATATTTTGTTTAATTATCATTTCTTATAATACCCTCTTCAGGGTTGGGTAATAAGGGTTCTTAAGATTTTATTTATAGAGCTGGGAATTGTTTTCCAGTGTGCATTAATTTTAGTAATAATGCTGAAAATATTTTAAATATATATTAGCATGTGCATTTTTCTATGGTGAATTTTCTTTGCATATACTTAGCAAGTGATTTTCTGAATACAATTTTGATCTTTTACATACTACATGGATAAAATAAGTTAACTGGAACTGGCTGTATTTCTAGGTATCTTGTGAATTTACTTTCTTATAACTTAAGAAAATTAGCATGCGGGTTTTTGAGTTCTTTTTCTCTGTGAGTGAGTTTATTCACATGAGAGATCTTTCAGATAACAAACAAGTTGAGTTTGTGGGACCCAAGGTTGCTGTGTGATTCCCCCATAATTCCTGATGGAGAGGGGTTCTAGATGACAGATCATTAATTTATAGATATGTACGTTTAAGTTTTATGTCTTTATATCCTTTCTTATAGCAATTTTAGTTACACAACTAAATTAAATTGAGAAATATAATTAAATTCATAGGTGCTATTCTATCCATCATAGATACAGAGCTATTGAAAGAAAGAGTTTTGCACTGAAAACTGACTAGTGGCAGAGGGATGTGGCATGGGGGTTGGGGTTAGGTGGGGAATGAATCAGTTTGGTTCCAAGTGGTCATTTTAGAAAGATCTCATTGGCAAAATATGAAGGAAGGATTATAGCAGGGTAAGACTAGAGGCAGTTAAGAGGTCGTAGAAATTGTTTAGGTGAAAGATGATGATAAATTGAACTTTTGTATGGGCAATAAGAATGGAGAGAAATCACAATGGACATATGTGGGACGTATGTGGTAAAGTGATTACAGGAGGGATGGCAGTAGGCTGAGAAACAGAAATCAGCTGACATGTTTTCAAATTGTTGACATTCACTATCTCCCAGAATCTATTCTGAACAACAGTGATCTCATAAAGCAATCCATAAAAATGGAATTTTCTGAAGAAAACAAGTCAGGAAAATGTTGCATACTTTATATCCTTTTTGGAGCTTATGATGGTCCTGTGTGTTCCATGTCTCTGTCTTCTCATTTTATATATATATCCCTTCCATCAAATAAAAGAACTAACGAGGGACTTGAGCATTTAGATGCTCTTTAAGGGAAAGAAGGTTTCATGCATTGGTGGTGAGTACTTGAGTCCCCCTAAGCAGCTTCAGTTTCCCTGAATTCTTTCTTTAAAGCTAATAATTATCAAAGTGACTTTTGAAGAATGGAATTTAAGATTTTTAAAAATCTTAGTTTAAGTGAAAACAGGTTTTGCTGGGTACTGAAATACATTGGCATGAGCTTATTTCCTGGCCATATGAATTGTAAAATAAGCTGGGATGTTGAGAACTAAGTGAGATAATTTATGTAAAACCCCTAGCATATTGGGCACATAGTAGGCATTCCATAAATAGTAACTATGGGACATAGATTCACAAACCATTAATTTAAAAGGCTGCAGTTAGCAATATGAATATAGATGAACGTATTCAGGAAGAGCTTGTGAAAAAAAGAGAAAGACAAGGATATAAACCTAGGAAAATCTGGCATGTTGGAATAGGAAATGAGAATTTGGTGAAAGAGAGGAGAAAACAGTGATCAGACGTTTAGAAGGAGAACAGAATAGGGCTATAATCATGGAAGCCAATGTTTTAAGAAAGAATGAATGGTCAGACTGGGGAATGCTTGGAGCAGTAAAAAAGTGTGAAGACTGACTAGGAGGGTCATTAGTGAGTTTAGCAAGCCTGGAGCCATCTTTCACTCGTAATAAAAAAAGGGGGGGCAGGGAGCAAAATTCAAGTTGAGATTTCCTGAATTTTCTATTTCCATGAAATCATAATGGAGGAACTACAAGTGGGAGAGACAAAAAGTTGGTTTGAAGGGCTATGTGATATTTTTAGGGAAAGAATACCTGTGCACCCTGTAAAATTTTCTGGTAATTGGTAATAGATATTTGGTGACAGGAACTTGGCAGCTCAGTTGCCACAATCAAGTTTTAGGAGGCATAAAGCTTACTAATGAAAGGATCTCCTTGGATAAATCGTCACCAGTCAAGGGAAAATCATAAACCTGCCAACTCTGAGCTGCTCAAGGGCAGAAGCACCATCTTATTTACCTGTGTATCAAGGGACCATCACAGGACCTGTCACTTAGTTAATGTGGGAAAAAAAACCCAAAAAACCAGACACACACACACACACACACACACACACACACACACACACACACTCAAAAAACTTTTAAATTTTAAAGTCATTTGGTTTGGTTTGAAACTAGGACCAGAATTTTAATTTTATGGCTTACTCAAAATAGAATAATATGTCAGATTAGGAATAGGAAAACAGTGTTGAGTTCTTAATATTTAGGAGTAGACAATAGATGAAACTTCTACATTGAGGTTATTGGCTGCATGTAGATTTTTGCTTTGCTTATTTAGGTAGGCTCTTCACCTCTTTATTATGAACTTTGGCTTTTACTATGTTTTATGAGTTAAGACAAAGAAGTAGCCACATGAGTTAAACAATGTGCCTAATGAGATGGAATTTAAGTAAAAAAACCAAAAGCATACCTAGTGTAAGCCTAAAAGTGAGAGATAAAGGACAGGTCAGACTTTCAGCATGAATTTACTTCATAGTGTTACAATTTTGTTTAAAATTATTTGTAGAAATGTTGATATCTTCAAAAAGGCTTTTGCATTCTGATTAGTTCAAGTGTATTTTGAGATTTTTAAAAAATGATACATGAATTTATAATCTCACCATCAGTGGCAGTGTGAGAATTTCAGTTGCTACACATCCTCACCAAAATTGGTATTTATTTTCAGTTTTTTTAAATTTAATTTAATTTTTTTATTTTTAATCATCCTAATAGGGTGTAGTGGTATCATATTTGTGTTTTAATTTACATTTCCCTGATTACCAATAATGTTAAGCACCTATTCATATGTGTATTTGCCATCTGTATCTGTTCTTTAATGAAGTCTCTGTTTAAAACTTTTGTACGTATTTAAAAAATTGAGTTTTTAAAAAATATTTAGTTTTGAGATATCTTCATATATTTCTGGTACAAGTCTTTCATCAGATAGACATCTGAAAATATTTTCTCCTAGCCTGTGGCTTCTCTTTTCATTTTCTTACCTAGCTATTTTGAAGAGCAGAAATTTTTAAATTTTGTTGAAACTGACTTTACCATTTTGTTATTTTTATGGATCATGCTTTTAATGTCATATGTAGGTTAAATGAACACCTAATATATAATCCAGCCATTCCAGTTCTAGGTGTTTATTAAAGTATGTGTCCAATTAAAGATTTACATGAATTTAAGCACCTTTATTTGTAATAATTCAAAATTGTAAATAACTCATATGTCCATCAACCAGTGAATGGATATAAACAGATTATAGTATATCCATACAATCGAATAGCAATCAGCAATAAAAAGGAAATCACTATTGATACATGCTATAATATATATGGATTTAATAATAATAATGCTGAATGAAGAAACCAGACAAAAAAGAATACATAGAATCTATTTTAATTTGTGGAAAATTCCAGAAAATGCATGCTAATTTGTAATGGAAGAAGGCAGATCAGTGGCTGAGGACAAAGGTGTTGGTGGGAAGAGTCATGAGGAACTTTTGAGGGAAGTAAATATGCTTATTATTTTGAATGTGGTGATAGCTTTATAGGTATATTTTATGTAAAAACCGATCAAATTGTACATTGTAAATATGTGCATTTTATTGTATGTCAATATTTACCTTACTAAAGCTGTAAATAAAAATAGCTTGTGAAACCTTCTAATCATTGATAATTATCCTGTAGGATCATCTAGGAGAATGTAGCACTTTGAAAAGAAACATGTGTTTTCTGACCATCCTCTTGAAGATCTTCATATTCATTAGAATGGATAGAAAGAATAATTGATAATAAAGAGATAAGAATAACCCATGGTGGGAAAGTCATGTCTATGTGCCTATTAATAAATAAAGTGAGAGAAAGAGAGCAAGCAAAGAAAAGAGGGTGAAGAAAGATGAATTATAACTTACTACTTAAAAGAAAAGGAGAAAAAACAATTATGTGGCTAATCAAAGAGGTAGTAGATGTGAATGTTTTATACCTAATTTATTAGTAAATAGAAATTAGAATCATAGATACAGATGATTAAGCAAATGCAGAAAAATAGATATTTATGATAAGAAATTGTTTCATGAAGTGTTCATTTAGTATTAGCTTAATAAAGGAAATCAGAGGCAGAATGGAGTTGAATGAGAAATGGATCATTAACTATAACAAATGCTTGTAATGTACAGAGACAGATTAATGATGACTATGACAATGTCACTGATGATAAATGCAAAAAGCAATTGCACTTTTGATAGATTCATTTTTTCAAGTTCTTCCTAATTACCCTTTCCTAGGCTGAATTTGTAGGGTTTTCTATTTTTTTAAAAAAATTTTCTGTTGTGTTAGGGTCCTCACTACTGCAATGCTGATGATAATAATAATTACCAAATAATCATTAAAAGCTAAAAAGAGCATAGAAAGAAAATACTCTATAAACGCAATGATTTTTTTTCAGTATTGATTTTTGAAAAGATTTTAAAGATTTATTATTTAGTACACTTCTGGTTAACAAAATGTACCCATGAAACAACTCACTTCCAGATATTGATTTAGCCATCTCAGTGCTGCAGAAATATTATGAATTATCAATAGGTTTTCTAAATTCTGTACTGATTTTATATAAATTAGAGCATTATTAACTAAATATAAATTGAAAAATGTAATAGACGTTATCAAAGATGAAATATTATATCTAATGTTAAATTACAATGGATTTTTAAACCAGCATTTATCATCTTATTATAAAAGTAATATATGTTCAACCTAGAGAATTTGATAATATACAAAACACAGAAATAAAAAATTTTACCTGCAATTTCACCATTTAAGATAGCCACTGTTAACATTTTCATGTATTTGCATCTAGTCTTTTTCCCTACTCTTGATGTATAGGAATACTAATATGTAAACTATAAGCATGTTTTGTTTCATTCTATGCATATACTGTAGTATGCTATTTTCTTCATGTAATATCATACCAAGTGACAACTCAATTGAAAGTATAAATTATCTTTCCTTGAAAGACAGTAATGTATATATGTCAAGAGCCTCAATATAATCATGTTTGTCAATTTATAGGAATTTATTTCTCTAAAATAACTAATGATGTTCACAAGTATTTATGTATGAGTTGTTCATCAGTGTTATATAAAACAAATAAAAAACAAAATAACACTAATAAGACATTAGCTAATCAATTGTTTTATTCATATAAAGGACTACCACAAGTTGTGGAAATTGGTTTTTAAGCAATAGTTAATACTCTGAGGAAATAGTATTAATAAATTAATATTTAATTTATTTTTAAATATAAATTTTAAATAAAACAAGATATGTTAACTGTATGCACAGTATGATCTGTGTCTATGTGTGTATGTGCATAATCTTGGTCTGGCTCTCAAAATCAAAGTTGTACACAGTAGAGTACCATAATAGCATAATTTCCTAAAAGTAGCTACAAAACTGATCTTCAGAAATCTTACATGAGAGAAACAAAGTTTTAGTTGGCTAGCCTCTCTCATGGTAATTTCTAACTAGAGGCCTTATAGGTGGCATTTATTTTCTCTATTATTTTTTGTATCTTTCAGATGTTCTATATGTCATTTTTCATAAGCAGAAAAATAATAAAGATTATAAAACTATATAGTAAGAATTTCCTTGTGTCATTACAGCCATTGAAAACATGATTTTTATGGTTGCATTGCACCCATTATATTGCCATCTTCTTTATAAATTCTCTAGTATTGTCATTTAAATGTTTTATTTTGTTATTGTTGCTGCATTTTAAATAATGCTGTCAAGATCATGAATTTGGGTAAAACGTTACCTTAGATTATTTTCTTCCTAAAATTTTTTTTATGAAGAAGTTCTGACTCCTGACCCTGAGCTGGGAAATACTTGTTGTTAGAGTGTAGTTTTAATGAAGAAAAGTCATAAAAGTCTTTAGCTGTGTTTAAGCCCCTAACCACAGTTCTTGTTAACTCTATTAAGAATGTGCATTATTGGTCATTTGGATGAGAGCTGTTGAAGAAAGTGCAAATTTGTGTGCCCCACTAATGGAGGGTCAGCTTTGTCATATCTGTAATGAGGCCATTCTTCATTGGCTTAGAAACTCTAGTTAAGCCTTGTGGGGGCTGGGGAATTCTGATATAGTCTTGTGTTTTTTGGAAGCCTATAGCTAACAGAATTGCTAGCAAGGAAATTTACACTTAGAAAGGTCACACAAATGAAAAAAGTTTACAGTTATTTCAAATAGTTTCATTAAATGATTTTCTTCTTATAGAGTTGAAGAATTCAGTGCCATTTTATTATGGTACTTTGAAATGTTTCACAACTATATAGTGAAGCTATATCAGAAAAAGCTACCACTAGATTATATTTATCAAAATAAAGAGCAAATTGCCCCTGAGAAAGTAATCTTAATATTTTGGTGGGATATTTTATTTATTTCTAATGAGTTTGTTCACCTCATTGACCTCTGTGCTAGTCTTTAAAATATAATGGAAAAATGTGAATTAACAAATTTCAACTATAGAAAAAGCAGGCAATAATTTCTTTTATGGGTTCTTTTCCTTATAATTGGAACACACATATTTAGAAATATATTTAATGCTAAAAACATATCTCCCTGGAATTAGTGATAAATGGATCATGGGCAGAGGTTGTAGTGCTTTTCGCTACTCACTTTTCCTTACTAAAAAGCTTAGATTTGGCTGGTCACCTGGCTACCTACCTAAAAGATAATTATCACCATTCTCCCTTGTAATTAGCTGTGACCATGGGGTTAGGGTTGGTAAATGAGATGCAAGTAGAAATGTGTGTTTGTGTTCTAAGAAGTCCGTTTAAAAGGTTGGAGATACCTTTCTATGTCTTTTTCTTGATCCATCTGTCTAGGATGAATGTGATGGCTACAGCTTTTGCCATCTTTGTTCTGAACTTGAGAGCAGAACCTCTGTGCAGTACAGCAGAAAGCCAAGAGCCTGGACCCATGCTATCTCCATATAAATCTTGTTCTGTCTACCAGCAGGATTATTACTAGACATAGAAATACACTTTTTATTAAAATTACTAAAATTCCAAATATTTGTTACCAGAACTAAAATAAATCCTCATTTTTGCATAGGTCTAGGGTAAGCCTTCCTCTTGGTGTATTATAAATATATTTTTAGACATAATATTATTTATATCACAAGATGTTCATAAAATCTCTTTATATGACATATTTTATCCTATTGTATATTTATTATAGGTAGAACAGTAAAGATGCTGTCCAACATAAGTCAGAAATCTTGAGACATGAAAAATGTTGGTTTGTGTTTGATCATATATTCTTAGATGGCATGTACTGGCAGAAATCCTGCATTTATACCCTTATCAACATGAAAATTAAGCAGCAGTTATATGATTTTTTTGTCTCATCGCCATTAGGTTGTCCCTGCCTATTGAAGATTTGAGTTTTTGTCTAGTCCTTGCTATTCAGATAGATGCTAGAAAGTAACTCCTGGAGTAGAGACTGTAAAGAAACATTACAGCTCTCGAATTTAACTTAGTATTATATTATATTTTCATGTTGCTTTTTTTTTTTTAAAGATTTTTATTGGGGAATTGGGGGAAGGGGAACAGACAAGTTGCT
>NW_017731688.1:1915100-1924771 GCF_001890085.2 Hipposideros armiger
CTGACTACACATGGTAGCCCATGGCAACTCACTACAGCAGGAGCTGCAGCCTACGCCGTGGTCAGTGACTCACGGCAGCCCAGCTCCAGGTTGAGCTGTTGTTCAGCATCTTAGCTGTGGAGGGCAGTGTCACTGACCCTCATATGTGGGATCTAAACTGGGGCCCTCTAGCATCCCAAGCCAGCTCTTAACCATCGCGCCACTCGGCCAGCCCTCATGTCACTTTTTTTTATCTATCCATTTATATAACAGAGACATCTGAATATCACCTAAAACTAAAATAATTTTAGTTTTAAAATTATTACCAAATTGTGTACGAAACAGAATGCCTTCTTTACTCTGAGCTTTACTCATTTCAGAATGGAACCTATTTCAGAATTGCTATATCAAAATATCTAATCTCAATTGGTCTTGAGAAAATATGCTTCTTTGGAACCATGGAGGTAATATTTCCACAACATTGGGTTATAAAATACTGTGCAGTTTTCCCTTCCTTAGTACTGAACTGTGAGAGCCCATCACATCCTTTATGTTTACTAACAGAATCCCCCTTTTTCTTATGAGGAACTTCTTTCATGTGGACTGAAATGCCCAACCTGAAAATGTCCAAACTTGTGCTTGGTCTGTATGATTGTTTCAGGATAGAGAATGTACCTCAATCTGGGAAAATTAGAATTCTCACCAAGATATTGCTGCTCTTAAGAAATATGCTCCTTTTTTCCCTTAAAGATTGTAAGCTCTAAGTGAGCATCCAGTGCCCATTTTTCCCACTGTGAGGAGAGAGTGGCCTGAATGTGCAGCCGAGGTGGAGGGAAGCAGAGCCAAGACACGAAGAGAGAGAACAAGGGGTTTAAATGCCATTTGAGTACCTGGATCTATATATACTTCTACATTTTTAGTTACACAGAGAAAGATTTTTTTTTTTACACTTAGGTTGGTTTGACTTGACTTTCTATCACTTGAAACTGACAGAGTCCTGATTAAGAAAGCTTCTTTCTTAGGGAAATGATTAGACAAGGGTTACAGTAAGTAAAGTGGCAGAAAGTGGGTGTGCTTTGTATAGCTTATAGATCGACCTCTCAGACATTTTATAGGTGAATGTTCTGAGACCACATATCTTCGTCTCTTGGGACCTAGTCAGCTCTCTATTTAGTTGGCTCTTTGATAAGCACTGTACAAATGAGCAGACCCACGAGAATGCTGTAGGACCAAGCTTTTAGTTTCATGAAATGTTATGATTATCTCCAAACAAGCAATTCGAAAAAGGTAATTTCATGAGAGCTGACTGCTAGTGAGTGGTGCGGCCACCCATAGTGAACATTCATTGTTTCCATTATGGTGGAATCCCTTCACCCATTTTCCTGGTAAAATGTCTCATTTCTTCCCCTCTCCACTGGTTCAGGTAGGGAGGCAAATGCAATAGTCTATTGCCAGGGATGGGAAGTATATTCTCAGGGATGGGAATATACTTGAGACTTGGCCCATCATAGTATCTCATGGCCCTGGACACAGCAGTTTGCTCAAGGCTGGGCATATTTAACCTAAACTGGGCCAATCAGGGTCATTCCTTGATGTTTTCTATTATAGATGCAGGGTGAGAGACCCTTTACTTTGGAATTACCATGGACAATATAATTTCGAAGCTTTTTGTAGCCACACTCCCACATCTCACATTTCTTGTCCTCTCTATTAACTTATTTTTTATTTTTTTATTTTTTTTTAGCTGAGCCATCCTGCCACCTGTTGGCAGCTCAGCGGCAGCTCAGCTCGGGCCAAGCATGGAACCGCTGTTGCTCAGAGCTCAAACTCTTGAGCGAGCTCTTAACCAACTGAGCCACTCGGCCGGCCCCCTCCCTATTAACTTATGACCAGGCTTGTTGTGAGCGAATGATGACAACATACATAAAATGGCAGAGCTGAAAGACGAAAAACTGCTGCCTGTATCCTGTGAGACAACAGGTCAGCATAGATGTGTGCTTCATAACTGAGTGCAAACACATATAATTTTTTTTAAGTTGCTGTGGCTTTGGTTCCTGTCTTTTCTAATAAAATACATTTGTGACTTCAGTATTTGAATAGCTAAGTGTTTCACCATTACAAACTTAGCAGCATCAGCATGGGAGTGTGTGTAGGTGTATGTATGTGTGAACACATTTTTGCCTGTTAAGTCTAGTGAAGCACATTACTAAGTCTAGTAGAATCTGGATGTCTCTGACAAATACATTAGATAGAAAGGGAAGACTAATTTTTCTAAACTCTATATTCTGAACTGAGTTATGGGAGCTCTTTCACCTTATAATTGTTTAAAAATATTCCACCCTCCATAAGTAGTTACTGACTTGAATCCCAAGGGGAAAAAAGTATGAAAATGCTATAGGCTTCTTGACATGATAATATGAGCTAAACAAGGCAGAACATTTGCAAAGTGCTATGAATTTGCTAATGTTTCTTTTGCTGGTTAATTTTAAGGTCAAAGGCTTTGGTTATGTTTTAATGAATACTTGAAATGATGTTGGAATAGCAATGAAAATGGTACGTGAGGGAAATAAAATGCTAACAATGCTGATGCCATTTTTTAAACTGGCTTATCGTAGAATCTGCAAGTTGAAAAAATTTGGGAGCCATAAAAAAAGTCAAGTGATGAAGTAAATCATAGGACAGAGGAAAGTAATAACACTCCATCATAAGATGCTGTTTATATTTACAGGCACTGTGGGCATCATGTGCTTACCTTGTAATTTTGAGGTGCTGAAAGTGTAGCGTATGAGTCAGGAGGAAGATGAGGCCAGAGCCCTGTCTGCCCTGATTTGCTGCTGCTTCAGCAACACATTAGGGAATGACAAGTGTTCTACCCTCACTGGCCTTCAACTCTGACTTCAAAATGAAAAAATTCTCTTTTCCCTTCCTACTGTGGCTTCTTCCTCTGCCAGGACAAATAGGATTCATTGAGGATGACTTTAGGAGCTGTGACTATAGACATCATGTCAGTTACTAATTTAGTGCCTCTCAGCTGAAAGTGCACACCCCTTTGCCTATTTTATGATACTGAAATCAGGGCCTCAGACTTGATTCTTCTTCAGCTTGAGTTAGGCTCTGCCAACAAGGGACACGGGAGGAAGATGGCAGGGCTGAGGGAGTGTGAAGAGGCTTTACAGCTTTTGATTGTCCTGTGTGGTGGCAAGCTTACTGGCCCGCAGTGGGTCCTGGAAATGTCAGTAGCTTGCAAGATTCTGTAGTAGTGAGTGGTTTCCAGAAAGTTTCTTCTTGATCAGATTAGTGGGAAACATAGTTTTTAGGTAGTTCATCATCTTCACAGAAATCTAAATCTCAATCTTAATGGTGGCTTTCTTCTCCATGTTTTTTCTTTATTGACATTTTCCTCAACCCTAGGGATGTGTATTAATTTTCTCTTGCTATGTAACAAATTACCACAAACCTAACAACACATTATCTCACAATTTCCATGGGCTAGGAGTCTGGGCATGGTTTGGTTGGGCCTTCTGTTCTGGGTATCACCAAGCTACAGTCAAGGTATCAGCTTTGTTTTTAGCTGAGCCATCCTGCCACCTGTTGACAGCTCAGTGGAAGCTCAGCTTGGGCTGGGAATTGAGCTGCTGTTGCTTGGAGCTCAAACTCTTGAGTGAGCTCTTAACCAATTGAGTCACTTGGCCGGCCCCAAGGTGTCAGCTTTGTTACATTCCCATCTGGAGACGACTAGGAAGAATCATTTTTCAAGCTCAGTCAGGTTTTTTGCTTTTGTTTTTCCCCCTTCAAGAATTTATTTCCTTGTGGCTGTATGACTTGGCCCCATTATCTCACAGACTACTGGCTGGATCATCCTCAGGTCCTAGAGGTCATCAGTAGTTCTCCACGTGGCCTTTTCATAGCTGTTCATACATGGCTGTTTGCTTCTTCAAGGCCATCAGCAGACTCTTGTTTTACTCTGCTAAGATGAAATCCTATGTATCACTATCTAATCAGGGGAGTGATAGCCCATCATGTGTCCCATATAATATTGGTTAGAAGCAAGTCGCAGGTTTCACCTGCACTAAAGAAGCTATCATTCAAGTGTGTAACCCATTTGGGTTAATTTAGAGTGTGATTGCACAGGATGGTACCTGCTTCTTGATGCTGTTACCTCTGAACACTGTAGAGTTCTCTTTTCCCCTTTTTATTAGTTAACCAACTTTTATGTAATTAATATTTCTTTATATTAAACATGTTGAAATTTCTGGTGTAGATGGTTTGTCTCATGCTGAGACCCTGAATGATACAGGCTCTATCTATCCTTGGCATGTCCCCAGTGGCACCTACTGTTTGAGAAGGCTTACTCATAAAGCTACCCTATTTCTACCACTGAGGCCCCAAGCCCTAGGCCTTGCCCTCAGGGGAAGAGCTGAGTATTTTACTGATGGAGTCAGAATTGCAGGAAAAGTTAGGATGAAAAACACACTCTATTCTTGACATTTACCTAGTGTGATATGATATTGAGCTAATTTTTGATAACTTGTGTAGGGCTCCATTCTCTCCTTTTGTCTGGAGGGCAAGCAGGATCAAGTTAGTTGGGGGTTCCAGAGGGCATATGCCCTCTCAGTGTGATAAATTAGTTAGCTATTAAACTAAATGTTTCTTGACTTTCAAAATGAGGACATTAGGATGGTCCTTTAACATATTTATTTGCCTTGCTCTGAAGGTAGTCAAGGTCTGCTGGATTTGTGATGTGCTAAATGAATGTTTAGCTGAGGTGCTCAGGTGGTTTTATTGGTAAGGTTAGCTACAAAAATGAAGGCGTGAGGTTATTGGAGGACAACATGACATCCATTAAATTAAATGCCTATTAAATTTTCAAATGGTGAGAAAGGATTTCTTAAAAGCCAAGAGGGAATGAAGACTTCGAAAAAGTGAAGTAATCTGACACTTAGTTTAAACAAGTTTTCTTCCTATTGAAAAGATTTCTTTTGACACAATTTCTGGATGTATTTTGCAGCAATTGCAAACAGCTTGTAGATGCCGAAGAAAATAAGACATAGATGAGGGGAAGGGAAATAACTAGGCTATTTTAGATTCTAGGAGCTGATATCATCATTTCTTTTTCTACTTGCTTTGGTTTTGCCAAAGTGGTATACATCAATTCTGCTTTGCATTTTTCCTTTATGCCTATCATACAGACTTTCAAAAGCAAAGTCTTATGAGGTTAATTAAAGAATAAATCAGTCAAAAATGCATCAAGAGACCTAAAAACACTACTTAGAAGTACTTGGTTTTGGAAGAAAATGTATTTTAAGATAGTAAAGTGATTATTAAAGCATATTCAACAAAAGAGCCATATTAACTCTTTAGAGAACACAGAGTTTAATCAACTTGGACTATGGGCAAAGTAATGAAATGCTAGTATAAGTATGGACCTCATCTTGATATAGAACTTTAAGGCATTGAGAAACAAGCAACTGACTTTTAGTCTTGGAACCTTGAATTTTCTTCTATTTTAAACATGTTCCACACGACCAGTGAATTTCAAGAGAGCATCCTATATTGAAATAACTTATACATGTTTCTTCTTCTGACTTGCTTTCCGATAATGATTATTTCCGAATTACAAGGAAACAGTGAATCAATTATAAAAATACTTTTATTTAAAGAGAGTATGGCTCAGCAAGTGGAAGCTGTGTGGCATTATTTGACCCAGTCAAGAAATATACATGGAGGTTCTTTGGAACAGGCAGACCTCCCCACAATCTGGATTTACCACCCAAATTGGAAATCTGAAGTGTTTATATCAGCCTTTTTTCTGGGACCATATTATAGAGCAGGGGTCAGCGAACTGTGGCTCGCGAGCCACATGGGGCTCTTTGGGTACGTTCTGTCTCAAAAGTTTGCCGACCCCTGGAAGAGCCAATACTGTCCCTCACATCAATTTAAAAATTATTTGAGAGCCATAAATATATTTTTACACAATCACCATTATGTGAATAATATCCTTTAAAAATTTTACAAATAAACTATGATAGCTTTATTTTCATTTTCAATTTTACTTCAGAGCCTGCAGCTCGGGAGCCACAGTTTGCTGACCCCTGGCAGCTCTTCCATCTCAAAAGTTTGCCAACCCCTTTTATAGAACATATTACTGATAGCCCTGTGCTGGTAATTTAAGAATTTCTAGTGCTGGTGAATTACTTCAAGGTGAGCATTTTAAACCCAGGACTCTTGATTCATGTGTTGTAGGGTGTGCCAGCTAAGGCAAGGTAAAGGTCCATTCCTCTGTCAGGTCTCCTCTATCCCTCATGTACCTCTTGTTTACCTGTTGTTTTAAGTTGGCCCTATGGGTCACTGAGAATAAGGAAGTACTATGTTAACATTTGGAATTCAGACATGTGAGTATATAGATGTACCTGACGGATGTATTGGGTTGGTTATAGAGTTCACAGAAACCAGATTTCTAAGAGTCTAGTTGGAAAAAGCTTACTATTGAACAAGAAGAACTCTGGCCTGGGATACTGGGCTAAAGTTCATAGTTGTTTGGTATATAAAATGGCAGCTAATATTGAAACCTATAGTTACCTAGACATCTTGCTGGCTAGTGAGTACTCTTAGAAAGAACTGAATAGCATGTGTGAATTTAAAGAGCTGTCTCTATAAATTCTGTATCACTTTAGGGCCCAAGTTACCTTTTTGGTTACCTCATTCTCCTTCCTCCCACTCAGTTTTACATGAAAAAAAATTTTTTTTCCTTGACTTCATCATCTACAGGCATGAAGAGGGATCAATAATTTTCTAGATAGACCAGTTTTAAGGTAATGTTGGTAGCTTGGTCATTGGAAGCAGAGCTCTGGCTTAAAGAGCACTGAAGTGGGAATGGAGGTAGATTGTCTGTAGGCTTGGAAGCCAAATTAATAATCAGTAAGAAGTAATTATTAAAGATACTTCTATGAGATTCCTTTGGTGATTTCCACAAATACTTGGATGAGGTGATTCCACAAAAAATTCAGGCTTCCTATTTGAGTGTGGGGCTCAACATTAGATTTAGGTATCTGATAATTTATTTTTCTAACTCAAAGATTAGAGCTACTTTCTACTAGAAAGATTACTTTTCTCTTTTTCATGATTGCAAAGATTCAGGTATAACTATCAGTGTGATTTCATTTATATCTAAAGCTTGGTTATATCCAAAGGGTCTTGGTTAAAATGTCCAATAACAAGTCAATTTAAAAGTCAAGAAAAGCCTCGCAAAATATTGGAAATGTCTCAATTTCCCAATCACATGGGAACATCTGATAGGGGAAATCTAATATCAAAAGGGAAGTAAATGTCCTTGTTTGGAAAAAAAAAATCTTTGATTAATTCAGTGAGGAAAGGACAGGTTATTTAATCAATGATATAGAAAAACAGGCCCTCAAACAGAAGAAAATTAAAATGGACAACCTTTTCCAGTGTACACAATAGTAAATTCCAGGTGGAATAAAGATGGGAATGTTAGAAATAAAAATAATAAAAAACCTTTCAATATAAAATCTTAGAACTTTGCAAGTGTAAGAGTGTAAGGGAAAACTTTTGAATCATCAATAAAAATTCAGACGCTTTCAAAGTAGACAGACAATTAAGTAAAACTATGATTATATATATATATATAAATTTTGACAAATTATACTCTAAAGAGAATTAAGAAATAAGAGAGATCTAGAAAAGAGTTGTTTGTAATGTTGATGACCAATGATGGGTTATTATTTAACACAGAGAAAGCTCTTAAAAATTGACAAGAAAAAGACAAATAACCCATAGAAGAAGTGGTGAAGAATATGAATAAACAATGCAAAGAAGAGCAAGTCTAACAGCCAACAAAACTATGAAGTGTCTCAAATTCTCTAAATAGTAAAATATAAGTTAAAAATGAGCTATCCTTTATATCCATCAAATTGATCAAAAATTTAAATATGACTATTATAAGGAGAATATGCTGAATAGGTATTCTCTTATATTGTTGATGGAAATATGAACTGTTTCCATATTTTTTTGAAGTTTGACAACACATTAAAATTTAAAAATACATATGTCATTCAAACTAGCAATTCCACACCTGAAATCTAGCACATAAAAATACAGTAAATTTTAAGGACACATGCAAAAGGATGTTATTGCAGCCTTGAATCGGAAACAAAGTGATGTTACCCAGAACAGAAAGGCTGAATGTGTGTTGAATAGCCATACAAGAGAATATAAAAAGAATTAGAAAGAATACTTCTGAATTGTTCCAGCCATTCCATGATTTGTAGTCTACAGAGGATTATAAGAGTATGGAGAGAAACATGGAAGAATTAGATTTTTAGCATGGTTCCTCTTGGAGTGAGAAAGTGTATGGGGTGGTGTGCTCTTGTGGGGGTAAGGGAAGTAGTTATGATAAAAATTGAATTCATGAGTTGTTTTTTTATATAAAATAATGGGTAATAATTGTATAAATGCATCTACTTATATATCTATATAAACATGTATGACAGGATGACCACCAACATGTTACAAAGCAGAGGTTGCTCAAATCGGTGGGAGATCAAATGACTTTTGGTTTCTTTATATTTGAATGTACTCTGAGTTATTTACAATGAGCATGTACTGTTTGTATAAACAACCCTATATTCACTGTGAAAAAAGGGACAGTACAATCTCTTCAGTTTGGTGAGCAATGTTTATCATACTTTAAATTGGTCAGAGAAAGTCAACATATAACACTCATGTCAGAAGTGACTTTATTTTTTACTTTTACTACTTATACTGCATTTTTCAATGATGGAGATTTGATCTGTATACTGCAGGGGTCCTCATGAATGCTCATTGGAGAAATAAAATGGTAGTTTAAAGTAGAACTGAGAAAAGAGCTTATTTTAAGTAGATGTATTTATTATTTGTGAAATTAATTAACACCTTAGATTTGTCTACATGATAGTGTGGAAATCAGAAAATACGGCCTTTGAGTTCTTCCCCTGACATTAGTCATAGAAATATAGATTACAAATTTATTTAATGGAAAGCTTCACAAAACCCAAAACACCGGATTTGCCAGCACCTTTGTTAGTGAAGATAAAAAGATAAGAAAAGATAGATTGGAGGAGATTGACATTTTGGGGACAACAGAAGTTCAAAGAGCTGGATGCACAAACATCTTTTAAGACTAAACCAGGTGTGTTAGTGTGGGTTTTCCAAGAAACAGAATCAATAGGAGATTACATGTACATGTATGAATTTATTAGAAGGAACTGGCTCGCATGGTTTATGGAGGCTAAGTCTCAGGATCTGTAGGCAGCAAGCTGGTGGGACTTACACCACCAGTGATGGTGATGTAAGTTTCAGTTTGAGCCCAAAAGCAGAAGACTGATTTTCCAACTGGAAGATAGAGTGAGTAAATTCTCCCTTACTCAGCCTTCTTTGTTCTATTTAGGCCTCCAACAGGTTGGATAAGTCTCCTTCACATTGGGGAGGGCATCTTCTTTTTTCAGACTACTGATCCAAACATTAATTTCATCCAGAAACATGCTCACAGACACACCCAGAATAATTTTTAACTAAATATCTGGGTACTTTGTGGCCCAGTCAGTTTGACACATAAAATTAAACATCATACCAAGATTACTTGGGGCTTTGGCTTTAGACAGCTTCCATTTAAATCTTGATCCCACTAATTTACT
>NW_017731688.1:1927516-1932893 GCF_001890085.2 Hipposideros armiger
TTAGATTTATCCATGTTGCAGTGTGTGGCTTTATTTTGTTCATTTTCTTGATTGTCTAGCATTTCATCATGTGAATATACAGCATTCATTCAACCATTCTACTGCTGAGATATTGGGGTTTTTCCAATGTAAGGTTATGAATAAAGCTGATCTTGACAGTTAAAAAAAAAGCCACAGCTGAGAATATTTATAGTATTTCCATAAAACAACCTCTTTAGACTAGATTTCAGTAATATGCACCTTGTGAGAGAGAAGGAGATGTGGTTTATTTTTTTGTTTTTTTAATTCCACTCCATTCTGGATGTTATAACTTATATAAACTAATGGATATATCTGAACCTGGTACCTAAGTTTACTGTCTTATTATTAATTGATTTGGGAATTGGTACCTAAGTTTACTGTCTTATTATTAATTGATTTGGGAATGTATACAATCAGACTTCCACAGCTAACTTATAAATTCACACATCTTCTTTTTTTGTTTGTTTTCAACATTGCTTACCTGTCAGTATAAAGATAAAGGATTCATTGCTTGGCTTGGAAAATAAAGAATAACCACAAGATTTTCTTGACCCACATAATTGGGAGTGTTTTCATCAAATGATACTGTCTTTTCTATAGGAATTCAAGGATAGGATCCTTCAGGAACACTTTATTTCATGGGCAAGAAAAGCATGTTGATTAAGGCATAAAACAGCCAAGTGCTATTTTCTCTTCTTCCTTGGATTAGACATTTCTCTCTGGCTGTTTATCAGGGTCCTTTGGAAGTTAATAGTCTCTTTCTCTGAAGGTGATTTTCCTTACCCTGTTTCTCATGTCACTAAATTTGAAATCTACTTTGGGATTTGATTAAAAATAGATTTCTCTTCAGGCATGGAGGACAAAGTGTGTTGGTAAATTCTGCTTTCAATTTTTCCACAAAAGCACAATAATCTTAACATTATTTGTTGAGTTTCTTGTAAATTTAGGTCTTCTTTGTTAGGTACAAGGATATATTCATGGTAATTTTTGTGGCAATGCTATTGGAAGATGCTTTTTATCACTTCAATATCTACTCAAATTTCAACAATAAAACGTATTCAGGATTAAAAGGTGCTCTTTCTAAGTACAGAGTAAGAATATATGGAGTTGTTTGGCATCAAAACCAAAAGAAAATTAAAGAAAGCAAAAAAAAATTAGTTGGAGCTTGAAAACTAAACTATAATTTATAAGTAAAATCCTGCAGTAAAAGAAAATTTGGAGAAAAAAGCCAATCCCCACAGTGATTCTTAGAAGTGGCTCTAACAAAGCTCACGAACATCAAATACTTTGAGCTCCCACTTCACAAAAAGTGAACAAAATAATTGCTATGTCACTGCAACTATTTGGCTCAAATATTTTATGGAGATTATCAATTTTTAAAATATTGATATATTATTAAAAAGTTTTATATTCTTCCTGAAAAATACTATAAAAATAAATTTATTTTCATTTGTTTTGACAGATTTTGGCTTTTTATATAAATTCAGTCAATAATTCAGCAACATAATAGTAACTTTTTTTCATCTTTCCAAAGCAGATACTTACTCTTTTTTTTTTATGTAACCTTTTTTTTTTTTACTGAATTTATTGGGGTGACATTGGTTAATAAAACTATAAAACTTTCAAGTGTGGAATTCTATAATACATCATCTATATATTGCATTATGTATTCACAAACCAAAGTAAATCTCCTTCTATCACTACATACTTGACCCCCTTTACCCTTTTCTGCCACTACCTACCCCTTTTCCCTCTGGTAACCACTAAACTGTTGTCTTTGAGTTTTTCTTTGTCTTGTTTGTGTGTTGCTTTCAATTTTATATCCCACATATGAGTAAAATCATATGGTTCTTGACTTTTTCCATCTGACTTATTTCACTTATCATGACCTTCTCAAGGTCCATCCATGTTGTTGCAAATGGCAGTATTTCTTCTTTTCTTATGGCTGAGTAATATTCCATTGTATACATGCACCATATCTTTCTTTATCCAATCATCTACTGAAGGACACTTTAGTTCTTTCCATGTCTTGGCCACCATGAATAATGCTGCAGTGAACATAGGGTACACATATCTTTACAAATAAATGTTTTCAAATTTATTTTGAAACAAGAGTGCAGGGTCATATGATAATCTTAATTCTTAATTTTATTAAATCAGAGTTGACATACAATATTAGTTTCAGGTGTATAAAATAGTGATTAGATGTTTACACAAGTTAAAAAATGATTATCCCAATAATTCTAGTACCCATCTGACACCATACACAGTTATTACAATAATATTGACTACATTCCTTATGCTGAAGTTTACATCCCCATGACTACTTTGTAATAACAAATTCATACTTCCTAATCCCTTCCTCTTTTTCACCTACCCTCTCAAATGCTCTTCCAGCTGGCAACCACCAAAATGTTCTCTGTATCTATGAGTTTGTTTCTTTTTTGTTTATTTTGTTCTTTAGATTACACACATAAGTGAAATTATATGGTGTTTGTCTTTGTCTGGCTTACTCCACTCAGCACAATACCCTTTAGGTTCATCCAGTTGTTGCAGACAGCAAGATTTTATTTTTTATTAAGGCTGAGTAATAGGCCATTGTATATATATGTACAACCTCTTCTTTATCCATTCACCCCTTGGTGGACACCAAAGTTACCTCCACATGTGGTCATTGTAAACAATGCTGCAATGAACATACCGGTTTGATGCACATGTCCCTTTGAAGTAGTGTTTTGGGTTTCTTCAGATAAATACCAAGAAGTGGGATTATTGAGTCCTTCTTTGTTCTCTTGTTATAGTTTTTGTTTTAAAGTCTATTTTGTCTGGTACTACCCCAGCTTTTTTTCTTTCTTTTTTTTCCCCCCATTTTCATGATATATCATTTTCTATCCCTTTACTTTCAGTCTATGTGACTTTCAATCTGAAGTGAGTCTCTTGTAGGTGGCATTTATAAGGGTTTTGTTTTCACGTCTACTTAGCCACCCTATGTCATTTGATTGGAGCATTTTAATCATTTACTTTGAAAATAATTCTTGATACATGCATAGCTATTGCCATTTTATTATTCATATTTTTTATCTCTTTTTTGTTTTTCTTCTTAAAAAGTCCCTTTAATATTTTTTGTAACACTTGTTTGGTGGTGATGAACTCCTTTAGCTTTTTCTTGTCTGGGAAGCTCTTTCTCGCTCTTTCAATTTTAAATGATAACTTTACTGGGTAGAGTAATCTTGGTTGTAGGTCCTGGCTTTTCATCACTTTGAAAATATCATGCCATTCCCTTCTGGCCTGCAAAGTTTCTGTTGAGAAATTAGCTGACAGTATTATGGGAGCTCCCTGGTAGGTAATTAACTGCCTTTTTCTTGCTGCTTTTAAGATTCTCTTTTTGTTTTTTTTGCAATTTTAATTATGATGTGCCTTGGTGTGGGCCTCTTTGGGTTCATCTTGTTTGAGGCTCTCTGCACTTCCTAGGCCTGTATGTCTATTTCTTCACCAGGTTAGGGAAGTTTTTCATCATTATTTCTTCAAATAATTTTTCAATTCCTTGCTGTCTTCTTCTAGTACTCCTATGATGCAAATGTTGGTGCACTCGATGTTGTCCCAGAGACCCCTTAAACTATCCTCATTTTTTAAGATTCTTTTTGCTCTTTTTATTGTTTTCCGCTACTTTAGCTTTCAAATTGTTTCTAATTACTGTTTCATCTAATCTGTTGATTCCCTCTAATGTATTCTTTATTTCAGTCATTGCATTCTTCATTTTTGACTGGTTCTTTTTTATATTTTCTATCTGCATTTTTATGTTTCCTCTCTCTTTCTTGAAATTCTCACTGAGATCCTTGAAAATCCTTATGACCAGTGTTTTGAACTCTGTCTTAATTTCCTTAATAAATACAGAACTGGCTATTTAGTTTATTTCTTCATAAGTAAGCTTTGGTAATTTTTATCTCTCATGGATTTTGTGATTTCATAAAATTTGTCAAATTTTTTGGCAAGAAGTTGTCAAAATGTTCTCTCATTCTTTTAATGTTTGTAGAGTCCCTAGTGATGTCGTATCTGTCTCAGTCCTAATATCAGTATTGTATATATTGTTTTGTTTTTTCTAATCTAACCTCTAATGAGTATGGTGAGAGATTTATCAATTTTATTGATCTTATCTAAGAACTAGCTTTTGATTTTCTTAATTTTCTCTATTGTTTTTCTATTTTCTGTTATTTCCTTCCTTCTGCATATGCTGAGTTCAATCTGCTATTTTCTAGGTTATTTTATTTATTTATTATTTTAAGATTTTTATTGGGGAATTGGGGGATGGGAACAACACTGGGGAATTGGGGGAAGGGGAACAGACAAGTTGCTGTCCTTTTGTTCTTCATTCTAGNTTACACAGATTTCGGGATTAGATTCAAACTCTGAATTGACTCCTAGTTTCTTATATGATATCTCTTCTCCTGCCGCTGCCTGTAGTGCAGCCACAGGAGGGCTGGAAGCGCTTCGAATGTACAGTGCTGCTTCTCGTTCCTCCCTATGTAACTACCATCTACTTTCCTTTAAAGCTCAGTTCAAGCATTGGGCCCTGTGGGAAGCCTTTTTAAATTACCTGTATGATTTTCAATTTCTCTTCTCTGCGTGTCCATAGTGTCTTGTGAAAAGTTTTATCAGAGAACTTGTAGTGCAGATTATAATAGCTGGTTTGAAAACAAGGACTGTGGCTTTTATGATCTTGTGTCTGAAACATGGTTAAGTGCTTAAAAAAAAAAAATCTTGCCAAGTATGAAGAGAAACCAAAACAACTGTGACCTTGGAGTTTTTCTCTGGTAGGGATAGAAAATCAATAGCCTGTGTTCCATTCTCAACTTTCTACCTTGTAGGGGCTGGCTGTGTACTATTCATAGCAAAAGAAAGAACAGATACTTTGGACCTTAATTTGAGCTTGAGTGCTACCTAGAAATTTGAGAACTCATGAAGCTTAAAGAGAAACAGTCATTTCAAAGCTTTTTGTGTTCATAAAGGCATAATAGATGTGCTGGGTAGGTGACTCTTCAGTATGTAAGATATATTTATGACTTTTTTTTATGAATTATAACCTCTATAAAAGGGACATAGATTGCTCTATTATTATAGAATTGTACACTTGAAACCTGTGTAGCTTTACTAACCATTGTCACCCCAATAAACTTTAATTAGAAAAAAAGAATTTACTATATAAAAAAAAATCACCTTCCTGCCTAAATATGAGCCCTTCAATAGCTCTCTATCCTACAGAATAAATTCCAGATTCAGCCTAGCATTCCAGACTGTCCAGATGCTGAACAGTCCCTTCTAAACCTATATTTCTAGGCTTCTTTCTTGTTCCTTTTTG
>NW_017731688.1:1938633-1939596 GCF_001890085.2 Hipposideros armiger
TTTTTTTAGTTAATCCATAGGTTATTTGAAATTGAATTGCTTAATTTCCAAATATTTGGATATTTTTATGGCATCTTTGTATTGTGATTTCTATATAATTCCATAAAGCTCAGATAGCATATTTTGGGTAATTTAAATTCTTCTAAAGTTTTCCAAAATTTTTATGATGTAGAACATGGGTATCATAATGAAAGTACACTTTAATAAAATGTGCATTCTTTTGTTGAAGCAAGTATTCCATAAATATCAGTTAGGTCAAGTTGGTTGATCGTGTTGCTTAGTCTTCTGTAGTCTTACTGATTTTCTTCCATCAATAGAAAAATATCGTTTATTGTCTGCTGATTCTATCAGTTACTGAAGAGGAACATTGATGTGCCCAAATATGCATATAATTGTGATTTTGTCAGTTTCTTCTTTCAGTTCTGTCCATTTTTGCTGAATGTAATTTGAAGCTCTGTTGTTAGTATGGTTATGTCCCTTGAATAATTGATCCTTTCATTTTTATGCAATATTCCGGTTTATACTTCATAATATTGCTTGTTTAGAAGTCTATTTTTTCTGATATTAATATAGTTACTCCAGGTTTCTTGTGATTTGTGTTTTCATGTTTTCCATCTTTTTTACTTTTTTGCACATTTTTCATTTTTGAAATTTTAATCAACAAATTTATGTTTAACATAGATTTCTTTTCCTTTTGTTTTTGGTTTCTAGTATTTTGAAAATAATTTATCTAACTTTGTACTTTTCGATATCTGTGTTGTTCTTTGTTTTCAGAACTTTTTGGATCTGTGGCTTGGTATCTGTGATTAATTTTGGAAAACCCTTGACTGTCCTTTATTCAAATAGTTCATTGTTTCACTCTTTCTCCTTCTGGGATTCCAGTTACAAGTATGTTGGGCCATGTGATTTTTGTCACATAATGTTTGGTTGTTCAGTTTATTAGTTTGCCTTTCTTTCCTTCCT
>NW_017731688.1:1939646-1947531 GCF_001890085.2 Hipposideros armiger
CCTTCCTTCCTTCCTTCCTTCTCTTTTTCACCCTTTTCACTTGTAGAACTCCAGTAGAGCTCTAGTAAACTTTTTATTCCTGGAAATTGAACTCCTTTCCTTCTGCTTGCCATTACTATGGGGGTTGAGTCAGTCTAGTCAGAAATTGAACTAGGTTTAGCTTTAATTGCTGCTATAGATTTCCTTAGATCACCACAATCTTCAAATTCTTTTATTGCTAACTTTTGTTTCGGATAGGGCTGTTTGCCTGTGGGTTTTTCTGTGTCTGCTCCATAGTGGGTTTTACATTCTCTGTGCTGTGATTCAGAGAGTTTCTCTAGGTATTTTCCTCACTATAAGCAGTAGTTTTATATTATTCTTACTATTATTTGACTCTTGTTAGTATAATGATAAGGGTGGGATAAATTTTTCATTGTTTTGATTGAGCCTTAATCAAAATTTGATTGTAAGAGAGATAGTAGAAAGATCTGAGTAGAGTTTGGTGTTTCTATCACAGTGTCTGTTGTTCATTTACCCCAGACTTCCACACTATATACATATACATAGACTCTCTTACAATTCATGGGTGTGTGTGTGTGTGTGTGTGTGTGTGTGTGTGTGTGTGTGTATTGATGAGGTTCAGAAAGAAGACCCTACAAGTGGAAATAGATTCTCCTGGTGCCTCTTGTTCTAAAGATTTCTATATTCACTTATTACCTCACACTCAACTTTTAGCAAGTTGTTAAAAGCTTTAGTTTAATTCTTCTTACTGGAATCTGGAGATATTTGCTCAAGTAGAGTATTACTCCCATCCCATTTCTCCATGTATCATCTGTATTTCCATCAATTTCTGGTCTGTTATTTACCTAGCCAATACTTTTTGAGTTCTCAGCTCTGATGAGTTCAAGGAAATTGTGAATCTTCAGAATTGTCTGGCAGGTTTGTTGTTCTCATTAAAAGTGTGGAAACAATGCTCTTTTCAGTATTCTACCTCATGAGTAGAATCCAGAAGTTCTATCTTTGTTTCTTGCTGTGAGATCCTGAAATGTATTACCAAAGGAAATTGTTTATTCATTGATTTACTCATTCATCCATTTGTTCACATATTTCCAGAATGCCTATTGTGTGTTAGCCTGTGGAGCACACAAAGATCAATCAAACAAATAGACTCTTGAACATTTTGTAACTAGCTACACATTATTCTAAAGTGACTTTATGGTAGTTTTGACCAGAAAGAGCAATGATTGTCTTAAGAAATTTGAATAATTGCTACACCTATTTTAGAAGAAAGTTATTTTCATGTACTTCAAGTATCATTGTTTGAGAAATACTTTAGAAACTGTTTTGTAAAAAAATGTCTTTTAGTTGCAAATTATAACTGTAGACATAAAGTTGAGACTTTATATGTGATAAAATAGTTTTAAAGGATTGTCATTAGACTGAAAACACAATAAAGTTCTCATAGATTTCATTGACCTTTAATCATATGACTGCATTACCAGCTTGAGAAAAAGTAGACTAGTTTAATTTCAGGAACTTCTTTCTGGCTTTGAAATTCTCTAACAATACAGTGGAAAAATGAGGGCAGGTAGTGAAAAGTGGGTACAGAATTGTAAAGATCAAAGCTCTTTCTAATAATAAAATATATTTTTTTCTTTCTTTAGTCATAGAGTGGCATTATTAGTCTGATTATGTAAATGATGTTTGAATGAGTATTTATTAAGACTGTCCTGCCTATTAAATGTTGACAACAGGGCTAGAAAAAAGGGCTGGCAAGTTAGAAAATAATACTGCCCTCAAGTTGTTATTAACTCTCTTAGTAAAACAGCAGTATCATCAATGATACTGAAAGAATTAGAGGTCAAATAAATAGTACCAATAGCCCTATAAAAGCACATTCACACAGTAGTGATTTCAGGAGCATTGTAAATAACACACTTGAAAAACAGTGTTATCTGGGAATATTGTTAATCATGCTTCTGAATGACAGTACTGTCTATGGCACTGTAAGTGGTAGAGTTGAATGACAAGTCTGTTAAAGGATATTCTTAACAGAAATAGATAAGCATGAAACAGTTTAGAATTCAGGTTAGTTTACACAGATTCTTGAGTAGAAGTCTTTAGAGAATTGGTTCAAGCCTTTTTAAATTCATCTAAAAATACAATGGAAATTTTAACCACTGTGGAAGATCACATAACTGATAGCCATTTATCCTTGTCACATAATATTCTCTGAGGCACTTGAGCATGCTGTTAAAAGCTTTGCATAAAATGTACATTCTTTACAACTAGGCGGTTAGGATTGTTCTCATATTAGCACTTTTCATATGTTATTGTAGGACTAGATAGAGAGGGTATAAACGTCCTTAGAGAATGTTATGAAGCAATGTTAAATTTGTTTAAAAGCTCTGTCCAAATGAAAATGTTTTAGTAAGAAGGGAGGGTCTTATAGGTCTCTTTAAATAATCCTCTGTTAAGAAATTGTGGGAGCTAAAAATAATACTTTTCCACTGAACTTCTAAATTCTTCTAGCTAGGCTAATGATTGAATGAGCAGAGACAGATTAACAAGTGAAAATAAAATGTTGAATACATGTGCATGGGAAATTCACATGGGCATAAAAATTTCAAGGACAGTGAGGCAGCACTTAGTATATAAGACATTTTTGGACAAAGGAGAAAGGAGCGGATGAGATATTAGATTTCAGAGGTGAGAATGATTGATTTACAGGTACTTGAGGAAAAGTGGAACAAACATGGCAGGGACATTCTTGCTGGGCAGCTCAGAAACAGTGGGACACGGGGTGTCTATCTAGCTAACAGGTGCCTGCCCTATGTCCTCTTATTTATCATACTTAATTCAAATTAGGCTAAGGCAGCATTCTAAAATTTCCTTCCTAAAGCAGGTTTCTCTGTCTGAATCTAAAGCAGAAAAGGGGGGGAAGGAACAAAAGTTCTTTCTTAGTCTTATTTCTTAATAAACAGGTTAAAATCAATATCCCAAAAGGCAGCTTCAGGGTGACAAAATTTCAGTTCCCTTCAAAACCCAATCTTCTGTTGAATAAAGCTTTCAGGTAATGAGGAGTACAGTAGATCATTTGAGCAGGACTAAATGGCCCCTCAGAGATAGAAATACATAGGAAAAAGTCAAAGTGAGAGCAGGGAGAAGAACTTGGAATACCTAAAAACATAAGACTTTAAGAGCGGATGAAACATTAGAAGTAAAAGAACATTAGTTGTGGTGGAATCACATGCAGAATCTATCTTTAAAAGTGTGTACAGTTGACCCTTGAACAACATGGGTTTGAACTATACAAGTTCATTTATACGTGAATTTTTTTCAGTAAATACAGTAAATGTGTTTTCTCTTACGGCTTTCTTAATATTTTCTTTTGCTTTATTGTAAGAATACAGTATATAATACATACAACATAAAAAATATGTGTTAACTGTTCATTATCAGTAAAGCTTCTGGTAAACAGTAGGCTATTAGTTTATTTTGGGGGAGTGAAAAGTTATGCAGATTATCAACTGTGCCAGACTTGATGCCCCTAAGCCTTGCATTATTCAGTGGTCAGCTATATATGTAGATAAGTGAGATGATTAAAAGTTACATTGATTCAGAGAAAACATTCAGTGATATGGATAAATAAATACAGTCAAACAACAAATCTAGATCATTTCATTGACCAAACATAATACTATAGAAATTCACTTATGTGATTTGTTTATCGCAGTGCTCAGTTACAATATTTGGAATGAAGGAAGAATTTAGAAGGAAGGAGAGGGAGGAAGACAATGCTGTTTTTTGTTACAATGACTGAGGAAACGGGTTGCTACATGCTTTGTGGACCGAGGGCGCTACATGTCTTGTCATGTACAGGACAGTACAAATAACAAAGAACTGTCTTGCTTCAAATGAGAAACACTGGGACCTGAATAACCAATATACCCATTTAAAATAACAGTGAACTGTAACATATGTTCAAAAGTAAACACATGCTTTTGTTCAGTTTTTATAGTTTGCCCCTCAGGCACATGATCATGTATAACAAATGATGCCAATCTCTTTGTAATTTGACAAAATTGGGAGGAAAGTAGACTTTCTGTTTATAGTGAGTTAAATCTAAGGAAAATACCATCCATCATGCTCTAAAACACTTCCCATTCTAATATATTGTACCATTGGATAAGTATGCAACTTTGAATTCTTAGGATACAAATTTCAAGTATAAAGAATTTAAGAATAAACTTTTCAGCAACGACAGTAATTTGGGCCCTATATATGTGTGTTGAATGGAACACATTTTAAGTAAGTCCTCTTGGGAAGAATAAAAAAAAAGAAATAACTAGACATTAGTAACTGAAACTTGCAGTAAACATTATGAGAGACATAGAGGGTTTGTCATAAGGCCATGAGAAAGAAAAGAAGACTATGAGGAAAATTAAACTATTGTCTTAGAACCATGCTGATATTATATCCCAGAGTTGGGATGAAGCTGGATACCTACTGATAGGAGGAAGCTAGATACATATTATAGTGATAGAATAGAACCCTGAAGAGTGTGGAATTATCGCGTCCTTTATAAAACCAGAAAGACTTTTGAGCATTTAGGAGAGCACAGATGCCTCTTAATTATACCTGTTATTTATATCAAAGTGGTACAATTGCATATGCTGATGGTTTGTGAATTTTGGGGAAAAGGGACATATTAAAAATTTCCAGTGAGAAATTTTTGCTAAAAATGAAATTAAGTGTACATTCCACCTTCTTGCTCCTTTAAAACGTTTAATAAGACCCTTATGTGGTCAGTAGTTATGGAGTTTCTTCATTTTGTTTCAGTGAACACAGAAATATTTATGAGTTTGTAGGACTGCTCCAGTCTGTATTCTCTCTAACCTGTCTTCTGAACAGTGTATACTCATTAACTTAATTTTTCTGCTAGAGTTTTTATAGAACCTAAATTGAGTATTTTAATAAATATTTAACTTTTTTCTTTTCACTAATCATATACACATACATAGGTCAATACACATTTAAACTTTTCAGTAATTATTCATCTGTGTAGTATATATCACCCATTTCTTATGACATGCTATTTTAGTTGCTGACTTAAAAAATATGTAAAATATTTGTACTAGTAATAATAACTGCCATTTATTTGGGGCTTAACTTTGTGTGGGCACTTTACATATATTCTAATTTTCAAAATAACATTGCTGCACAGTGTTAATCCTAGTTTAGAGGCAATTTCTAGTTTATGAGGAAAATGCATATAAGAGCTGGGCCTCAGAGGCCCAAAGCTTTATTATGTTCTACTCATGGCCCTGTACTAGTCATGGAGCAGAAACTGTTGCAAAGCAGCTAAGCCATTGTGCATGACATAGAATAAGGGATTTATTATAGGGGTTTGACCTTTCACAACTGTGAGAACTGGTCAAATATTCCATGTAAGTCTGTCAATTCTGTTTCTGGTGTTGGAACTGCAGTCAGCAGTCAGGGAGTTAGGAATAGAAGATGGATATGAAGTGTGATTGAGTAAGCCTTCACTGGAACAGATGAGGAGGAGCTGAATTGCATTATGACAAACCAGTACCTGTGTCTGTCTCTTACCACCTCCAAACCTCCAATTCCAGTGATGCCCGTGATCTGTAGAAGAAGCTGGCTTTCTTGGTTCTGGAGCTACATGTGCACGTGGACCAGGATTGGGAGAAACTGAAGGAGAAGATCTTAAAGGGAGTTAAATGAGTTGTTGGCCCGGCTGCAACTCCAAGCCAACACAGTGTGCGAGTAGGTCACTGATGACTTGTGTGTCATCAAAGACACAGCAAAGCAAGACTGCAACAAAGCAAGGCTCTGCACTGGGTCTCTGAATGAAAACATGGCTATTGTACTTTACTCCTGACTTCCAAGCCTTGTGCAAATTTCTCTTGTGGCCAGTCCAGACCCAGACCACACAGGGATGTTAAATCTGAGAAACAAAACTTTCAATTTAGCTAAGTTGACACAGTATACAACCACCACGTTTAGTTGTAGACATGGCTGATTTTCTAGCAAGAAGGTTATATGGAAACCTTGAATTTTCATGCATTTACTTTTCTGTACTTACAAAGTATACTGATAATTTTTTTTTTTGGTCTCAATCTATTAGGCAAGCAGGTGTATACAGTAATATATGTCAAGAGAGAAAGAAAAAGATGAAAATGTATTTACTATTTATAATATTGTTTATTTATTTTACATAAGGGAAGCCAAAATGATGAAATCCATTGACTGAGGTTTTGAAGCATTGACAATTCTATCTGAAACATTTTGTGACTCAAACTAGAGATATCTATAATTCTAATGAGTTCTGCATGAATGGAGAAAATGATAATGAAGATCATTAGAGAATAGAGTTTGAGCAGTTGTTTTCGTTCTACTCTGTAGTTGCAGACTCCAAATATAAGCAGGAAGTTTCTGTAGGAGTCAAAGTACCCTAATGAATACATTTTAGAAATGACATTTTTAGCACAGAGAAATGAATCTAATCATTTCTAAAGAAAGTGCTCTAATAATGTCTATAAACAAGCACATTACTTTGTGGTATAGATAAGGGCATTAAGACTAAGAGTATAACTACAAAATTTCCATATGCCAAATGTTCATATGGAAATGGACAAAGTATGGTAAGAGCATACATAGCATTTATATGGGTCACAATCCAGAGATTTGGACATCCACTCTGTGCCTCTTGCATGTCTGACAGCACCATATTACAAAGACACCATACTACAAGGATATCCTTAAAAATCATAGAGCATCATAGCTATTCTAAAAGAGAAAGTTTCATTGATGTTTTAGAAAATTATTATAAAAATCATACCTGAAAAAGCTTTAGAAAACATAAATAAGTGAAAAAAAAAAGACAAGTTTCAATGGTATTAGTCAAAGGAGACTTCATTTGTTATCTATTTATTTTGGGTAACAAATTACCCTAAAATTTAGCAGCTTTAACAAACACACATTAATTATCTTGGTGTTTTAGTGGGTCAGGAATCTGCATGATTTAACTGAGTTCTCTGCTTTGCTGTTTGTCACAAGGCTGTAGTCAAGATGTGTTGGTTGAGGTGTGTGTTCTCATCTGCAGGCTGTACTGGGAAGGATCTGTTTCCTTGTCCATTCAATGACTGTGGAAACATTCAGTCCCTAACAGCTATTGGCTGGAGGCCGCCCCCCTTTCCTTGCCACGTTGTCCTCTCCTATATAGCAGCATGCTTCAGCAAACTGTGCAAACTGCAAAAGCAAGAGTTTGCCAACAAGATGGATGTCCCAAACTTTTGTAACCTAATCATAGAGGTTACATCCCATGCACAATGCTGTATTCTAGTTACTCAAAGAAAATTATTACATCATGTATTTGGTATCAGAAGGCAGGGATAATTGGGCCATATTGGAGGCTCTGTACCACCATCAATTCTGTGTTAGTCAACATTCCGCTAGATGCACAACCATTGGGAAATGTAGCTTAGCCTAGACAAGTTGCCACATTACAAAGCCATAACAGGCTGTGTTGTTATGAAAACCTCCCCTCTCAGTGTGTTAACACAATAAAGATTCATTTTTTTGCCCACTTGTCAGTAGAATGCAGTCATTGAAACAGGGCACTCTGCTCCCAGGATCCTTTCAGACAGTGGCTCCACTGATGGACACTTGCAACTGCCCAGAGACAATTACTTTTGTCTACTGGAAGAGAGCTTTGCTGCTCCATTCCCATTCTCTTTCTTTCTAAGACTCTCCCCTTTCATTCCTCCTTCCTCAACATGGACAAATACATTCACAAATATATTTATATGTGTTATTCTATGATTTTTTAACCTGCTTTATTTAACAGCATCATTAGTATATCATTAACATCTTTCTGTGG
>NW_017731688.1:1949846-1951082 GCF_001890085.2 Hipposideros armiger
CTGTTGAGAAATCAATGCTTTCCTACTTCATCAAATTTCACCTTCGAAGTAAGATAAACTATTGTCAATTGAATTAACAAACATATGATACAAAAGGTTAATATGAAGGACATGACAGTTAAAAAACATGGAATCATTGAATTTTAGAATTATAAGCCACCTTGGAAATAAGCTCCAATTCTCATTCCATACATAATCAAACTTCAAAGATGCTACGTGATGTGTCCAGAGTCATTCAGAATCATTCCAGTGTCCCAAGGCAAGGGATTTTTGGTGACCATAATACTTTTCTCTGAAATTTTGTTAGAAGCTCTGATGGTGGCCACTGCTCTTAATTTTCTGATCCGCAATTAGGGCTACAGATTTATTTGTGATAGCAGCAGATGGAACACCTTAAGCATTGCTGATGTTCTCACTTTAAATTCTGTTTTTAGGCCTTTGCCCTGCTAGTGCAATTGTTCTCAACACAGCTAGAAGCCTTCTTTGTAGATCATCATCTTTCCCAGGCAAAATGAATTCACAGGCAAGAAGATGCCAGATATTCATCCACATGACAGTACTTTACCCATCTCCAAAGAGGATGATACGTTTAATGGGTAACCTCACTCACTATGTCTTTTGGGGTTCTGTGTTCTCTTCTGATTCTTCTAACTAACTATCCCCCTCTTTCCTTTAAACTTCTATCCATGGAAATATTACTCCATACTTCCAGCTACATTTCCTGCATGATAGTCCCTCTTTTAAAGGCTCTAGCTTGATTTCAATAAGTAACAATTAACACAGAGATATTACGGCAGTTCTCTTTTAATATGTAAGAGTCAGAAACACTTTCCTTCCTATCATCTTAAAATATAAGGTAATCATTGACCAAAAAGTCATCTCCCACAACGGTGGTTATTCTTATTCACACATGCAATCTTATTGGATGATTTTTACACTATACATTTATGGGTCAGAATTTATGGAAAGATCTGCAGCTATCAGGAAGGGGTTTTTCTGCTGTAAAAACCCTATTAGCTCATTATGTAATAGAATTCTATTGAGAGGCTAGTTTCTCTAGTACCCCAGGTGTAAATATTAAATGGAGATCTATTTTTAAAATAGCAATTTTTTTTAAAGATTTATTTTTATTTTTATTGTGGTATTGGGGGGATGGGAACAGTGCTGGGGAATTAGGGGAAGGGGAACAGACAAGTTGCTGTCGTTTTGTTCTTCAGTCTAGTTGTGGAGGACGTT
>NW_017731688.1:1951717-1991595 GCF_001890085.2 Hipposideros armiger
AGATGTTTCTATTTTTAAATTCTTGGCACATTTCCGTAGAAGATTTTTATCTTTGAAAAGAAAAAGGCTGACATTGCCTTTAGCCTACCGTGTTTGCACCCCAGGAAGTATCCTGGTTTGATATAGGCAGGTGTGCTTATTGTTGATGTGATGCTTTGGACAGTTGGTATGAAAGAATCAGGGTGTAAAGAAAGCATGGCCTTTGGATTGTTAGTTGTTTTGAGCTGTGGATATGCAGTTGGTGTTTTGTAGCATGAAGTAAAGATGAATTGTACAAGGCATTTGTGGATATTACAAATAAAATAATTCAGCCTCATGGATCTCATTTTCACCTTTAAGCCCTGTAATGACTGATAAAAACAGAATAGAAAATAAAGCTTATAAACTTGAGAAGGGTGATGTTGATCAGTGTCTGACAGTGCCTTACAAATGTTTTGAGGAATTCTTGGTAAGTTGCTACTTATAATGTGGCAGATTACAGTAAGCCAATTTAATTTTCTCTGTTCAGATTTCTGGTGAGGATATTTAATGGTGGAGATAGATTTCTGACTGAGCTAATACTATCACTTATAATAATTCCTTTGACTTGTAATATTTGTAAGCACCTTATAAAGATAAAATAATAGGCTTTCTCTTGGATTTCTATTATAAAAAGCTATTTTTAAGTATTTAAGATTGAAAACATTATAAGATAATACAAATAATACTTCTTGTAGTAATCTCTGAAGAATCAACACATTCAAGGATTCTCTTCATCAACTTTGTTATGCATCAATGCTTTTTTTTTTTTTTTACAATAAACTCAACAGAATATTTTCAGCTGGCTAATGAAAGTGCGTCTCGGGTAAATAAAAATTCAATTTTAAAATTATTTAATTATTAGTTATCTATATTTTACACTTTAAAGATTGTTTTATGATTGTTTCTTCTTGTATTCACAATTCACCAAATGAAAGAGGTTGACAAAACTTCCAGTTGCAGAATACAGGAACTACTCTCACTAATTTAAGCAAAGGGTATTCAACGCAGGAAATTAGATGCTTACAAAACCATTGGAAGAGCTGGAGAGCAGGCTTTTAGGTTGAGCCTTCAGGAAGAATTCTAAGTAATAACTCAGAGCTAGCCCTCCAAAGAAACCTCAACTTCTCCAACCGGGACACTCCTGTCTGAACTGCTGAATCGAGGATCTCAATGCCTCACTTGTCTCGGAAATCTTATAGCTACCACCAGAATGGATTTCAAGCAAACCAGCCTTTTGAATCTGGCAGAAGGTATAATATGAATGTTGTTCAGGCTTTGAAAGCTTGTTAATATATTTTATATTACATAAAAATGTGTAACCAAAATACCCATGACTCACCTGCACTCATGGGATCCCTAGTTCTCTTCAGTTTTCTCAGGCTTTGTATTTCTCATAATTTCCAAAGTGTCTCAGAAATACTTGCAAGTAACTCCTCTCACATCGCCTTCATGTTCTTCTACCCCACTCTGCACAGAGCAGGTGCTATCCCTGATCTTTTGCTGAATTACAATCTCCAATCTGCACAGCTGTTCTCTGGTAGTGGTGGCACCCACAGTTGTCACCTCCTGCTGCTGCATCCTGAACTTTCTTCTCTTCCTCAGCCTTAGTGGGCAGAGCAGCCAGTGGCTAGTGCCGATCCTGAGTATTGAGGGTGTGACTCAGTGTGCCGATCCAGTGACTTGCTGGACCCAGCTAGTGCTAGCTCACTATGCTGATTACTGATTTTATAGAACTTTGTTAGCCATTTGCTAAACTAACATTATTAAAAATTAAATTATATAAACTTCCAATTAAATAAGCTACCAACCTGTTGTCACTGAACAGAGCTGGGAAGAGGTATACAGTAGCATCTCATTCTATAGTGTATCTGATTACAGATGCAATAGATGTAAATAGCTTCAAAAGCATAGATAATAGTAAAATGGAAAAAAGATAGAAATTGATGAGTTTTGATACTTTTAACTTCTACATCTGTAATCCCAACAAGGTACCAAGAATCAGGTGATTGTGTGTTCCTGTGCCCTCTTCTTCAAATGCCAACATCTCTTCAGGCTACCAAATAAAGTCCTTTCCCACCATCTTACCAAAACAGCTGCCCATTTGTCTATCTACTTGTCTAGCTACTTGTTTTTCAAGTAGAATGTTTGAGGAAAGTAATTTTGAAATAGCTTTTTTTCTAAATAAGAGTATGCAAGTCTAACTCTCTCTAAAGGACTTTGTATATAACAGTTTTTTATGCACATATGTATTTTGGGATTTTGTTCTTTGATTACTTTACACTAATGGTACCCATAAGAGGCTATTTGCTCATTTATCCACAGAGGGGATGGGGATTGTGATTTCAAGGCCACCATTACCTCTTAACTGCACTTTGCTACATTCACGTGACCCCATGGAAATAACTGCAGGCCATACACGCCTGATTCCTTCTTTCTCCAGAGCCCTGTCTCACCTGGCTGACGGCCAGCTCTGTCTCATTCCAGGGCATTAAAGTTTCTGAGTTATGTACATGGCAGTAAGTGAGGCTGTTAGTATCAGATTTATTTAATACTTATAGGACAAGACAATGCATGAGTAATAATAGGGTTTCCATGTTCTCAAGTCTTTTCAGGGCAGACTACTTTTGAATATTCAAATAAAGTGACTGAAAGCTCCATTCTTTGTGGACTAAAAAAAGTCCAGGGCTGTTCCCAAGGTTCTGAAGTTTCTCAAGGGAGTGCCTACATTTTCTCAGAGGAACCATCCATTTTAAACCTTGCTTTTAATTACTGCTTCTGGCTTCAACTCATGAAGCTTCACCCTCTTGTCCTTTCTCTGAAGGCAGAAATTGTCCTCCCTACCCTCTTCTTCTCCAGGGGTGGACAAAGACTTCTTCTCTGTCCTTCCCTAAGGCACCAACAAGGTGGTTTTATGTAACAGACTTGCTGTACTTGGGGATAATGGAGAGCCAGTCATCTCGGCCCAGAAAGACAATTTAGCCCTGGGTTTCAGGCATCCTTTAAAGCCATTCATTGGTGTTCCAAGATGCCCTCTCTCCTTTGGCTTCTGTCTGCTCCACTATTTCATCTCTTTCTCCCTAGACCCAGGGCCCCAATCTCTTCTCTCCCCTATTGCCTTTCTTTGTTAAGGGAAACAACACTTGGAAAAACCAAACAAATCATCGAACCATTCATTAAAGACACCCTTTTATATACTATTCAGAGTAATTTGGCACTGTTTTGTGCTCTTTTAAAACTAAGCATGTGTATGTGTGTTGGTGTATGGACTGGTGAGCTTATTTATTTCTTATCCTTGTATTACCAGAGATGCTTTATTTAATATATATCCCTAATTAAATCAGTAATTCTCTTCCTGCTACACCCAAACCCAAATGTGTCAATGACTGTAGCTTTTCAAAAACACTTTTTTTTCTTTATGATCAGGTGTATCCAAGACTGCCTTCAATTTGTTTTATAACCTGAACAAACTTTTTCTTGGAAATAAGAGATAATTTAAGCATTTAGACATAACGCTGCTTCTTTTGTGGTTCATTCTGCATTTGTAAAAATCCGAATGTATCTTCGTTAGTGGAGGCTTTTTTTATTTTAGTGAGTAATGCCACACAGCAGTGAACACTGGGAAAGTCTAAAATAGCTCTGGTGTGTTAACTGCCAAACTATTTAAAAACACTCAGGCAGTGAGACAGAATTTTCTCAATCACTACTTAATTACCTTTGTGCTTTGGAGAGGGTCAGGAGACACTGTGGATGTCAAATGTTTTTGTCTCTTCCTCAGATTTCTTTGAGGGGCAGATAAATCTCAAGCATGGCTGGAAGGACTGAATATAAGGAAATATAATTCTAAAAAGTCAGGTGGGGCTAAGGGTCACCTTTAGAGACAGAGTACTTAATTACATTATAATAGGCCTCCAGGAAATACAATCTATTCTTAATTTCCATTTACAACTCCACAGATTTCTTTCAAAGTGAATACAGTCTCAAGAATCTCCTTTATGCAGGCACCAAAAAAAAAAAAAAGGCATCATTTTACTACATATTTAATGTCTTTTTACCACACTTATGTGTATTTATTTGTATGAAATTACGGTCTTTAAAACTTCCTAATCAGTATCCAGAAATATTAAATAACCCTAATTTGAGGTTAATGAATTTATTTTATGAGATTCAGTTTTCTTTAACAAACATTTATTCAGTGATTTTTTTTTTAGCTATCATATGTTATAAAGATTAACTTATTACAAGAACTTAAAAATTGGAAAAAAATTAAGTACATTTTTCACATGAAAATAATATGGAAATCTGTCCAAGAAAAGCCAATGCCATAGCTGATATATACTGTATACTTATGATAAATAGAATAATGCTGATATGGTACTTACAATTAAATAATTAGAAAGATAATGAGACTGAATCAAATAGTGATTTATTGGTCTTGAATACTGGTATATGAAGTTTGATTAAAGGAAAAAAAAATATGGTTCAACTCCAAAGGAATTTGGGTACTTTTAAGCACACTGGTGGCTGATGAAATAAATGGCGAATTTTGATAAAATGTGCCTTCATCTTGGTATAAGTGTGTATAAAAAGCACTACTCAATCATACTATTTAAAAAAAAATTTTTTTTTTGGAGTGGGGAGTGTTCCCCATGGCAAAACTAGACCAATACTCCTGAGATAAGAAATAACTGGGATAAACAGAGAAGCAAGGATAATGCATTATACATATACTGTATATAAATGAGAAGGTTAATGTATGTGACTGAGTTAACTGAATTTTGACAAACAGGAGACAAAAACATTTTGTGCACTGATGTCTTTGAGAGGCCAGAGAGGAGGTAGTTGTGTCATAGGTTCACATTTGGGTCAGAAGATAATTCCACCAATCCAGTGCCATTTGGTAAGCTGCCTGGTGGTTGAAGGAGTGAGTTTTAGGCCAGACAGATGACAGAGCTAAAAACTGGGTAGGTAACTTGAACTTCTCTGTCTTCTTAATTATCCAGTGTACTAACTTTTAAAACACTATCAGCTTTGCCTCCAGAGCAATTTTAAAATCTGTCCCTTCCCTTCACCATTCTCCCTAACATCACTACTCTACTTTAGATATTTATCAAACTCCACTTTTTCAATAGTTTTCTGATTAGTTTTCAGGACTCCACTTTCTTTCTACGCTAATATATTCCTTATATTACCTGACTGACAGGCTTCTCCTTCTAAAATATATGCCACTTCTCTGATAAACACAGGAAACTAGCTCTTCTTTGAAAAAAAAAGAAATGGTTCCATGGTTAAATAAATTTGGAATACTAGATCAAATGTTACATTTCCTTTCTAAAATTTGTTGAGTGAATAGGTTTTTTTTAACTGTAGGGCTTCTCAAAGCCTGAAATATGGTGATTTATATTGTAAACCTCTAAGGGGGAAACATAGCAAGATTTCTCAAACTCTTAGTTGGGAACAACCTGTCACTATGTCACTGGACTCTTAATGTTTTTCAGAGGAGTTCATGCAGCACATTATGGCATACATGCTTAAAGAAATTACCTTTGGAATTAAGCAAGTTGGGTTCAACACCTGACTTCATGCTGTGAACTGATTTAAGTCGACATAATTTCCAACTATTAGTTTTCTTTTTTGGTGAGGGCTATAGATCTTGCCCCATCCTCATGTTCTGCTCCCACATACAAGAGATGATAAGTTACAATGAGAGCAAGATTCAGACTGGATCCTTCCATAGATACAAATATTTCTTAGCACACAGTCAAACATGAGACATCGAATCCGTGTTATGTGTGAGTTTGATATAAACATCTCTGTCCTTTTAGACTCCTCAACTAGACTTTTTATGAAAGGCTTAATTCGAAACGTGACAGTCTTCTAGGCAGGAAGGATTCTGCTCAACTCCTAGTCAGACTCATGCAGCAGAATCCTGTCCTAATGAGTGAACATAAGATCCAATTTTGTCCTACGCCCAGAGCACCCACATAGGAAGCAGGCTGTGAGATAGGGTTAGGGGTGTAAAAGGAGTCCATATATGAAAGGAAAGAAAGTCCTGTGGGCAGAACTGACACAGCTCAGTGTGGTCAGCCAACCACACTCCTCGAGGCCGTTTAGGGAGTCCTCAACATGGCGTCAGCTGCAGCACTGCTTCAAAGTGTATAGTTTGCTGACACAATAGATTCATAAATCCTCCTTTATCATCAGTTGTGCTAATCAGCAAAGTGTCTAGTGCTGGTCAGAGATGAAAATAGTTTGAGCTGTAGAAGTAGGCTCTGAGTGTGGAATTCTGATCAGTGTTCTTCAAATGCCAAGTAACCACCTGTGAGTATGCATTCTTAATGAAAGCACTTCAAATATTAACAAACTACTTCAAAGGCGTAGATTAAAAGCCAACGTACACAATGCTGTCTATGCCAAAATGTTATTAAAGTAAATCAGAGATAATGTAACATTACCCCACTTACTATCTGTGCGTACTTGAGCAAATGTACTTAACCTCTTAAAGCATCAGCTCCCTCCTTTGAAAAATAAGGATAATGATAGTTTTTACCTCGTGAGATTGTGGGGTGAGTGCTTAACAAAGGGCATGATGAATAAGGACACTTGATAAAAGTCACTTGTTATTTTATGTTTGCAGGGTTGGAACATGTAACTGAGGATAAAATATCAAAATTATCTGGCTTGTTGGTGAAAGAGCAGGAGAGAATCCCAACTATGGACATTGATGGTCTGAACAATGTTTATTAGAAATGCATGTATTATTAGAAAGACTAGGGTTCTTAATCATGCTTACTGTAAGTAATGCCAATCAATCAGTTGATTTCCATCTGGATAAGATCGGTATCATTGTCAAACTGGAAGCTTTGATTTGGGAATAGAAAGGAAAAATATTTTTGGACTATTAGATTCTAATTCAAAGCTTTGAATGTCCAGGTGGCTACAAATGCATGAGGAATAAGGGAGATCTATGTGGAGGTGGGAAAGGAGTTAGAAAAGGACATAGGAAGATTTCAAAGAAAATTCGATTTATAAGTTTATTTCAGAACATGTGTGCTGTGCTATGTGCTGATAATCACCTTCAGTTAACTTTTGCAATATTACACTTTTTATAATTTCTGTGAAACATGTATTATTACAAAAAAATCCATTTAGCCTGTCCCTTTTGAGAATGAATTACTCTTTTGAATCTAGATTGAAACATTTTTCAAACTTCTAAATTCAGTGATTCATTTATTAATAAAAGAATGCATTGAATTAATGTACTGTTTTAAGATGGCAATGGATTATTGATTTTTGCCAATACAATACATATTTTCTAGGATACAATATATTTCATTACAATACTGGTATATCTTGTGTCTGGAATTGTACTTTGAAAATGTTCTTATTCTAGAACTGACAGTCTATGAGTGGCTGTCTAATTACAGGGAATTTTATCTGAATTTATACAGTATTTTCATACTTAAAGCTATGCTGATGACGTGATTTATCTGTCTTCATGGGCTTACTTGTTCCATATTCTCACAATGCCACTTTTTTCATATAGCATTATTTGGGATAATATCTCAACTGTAGTGACCTCAATATTCCCTAATGTAGCTCTACATAGAGTATTAACATCATTACTATTTCATTACTTGTTCCACACCTCCTTTAAATAGTTTGACTGTGTTATCATATCTCTTTGATATTAGATTCCCATTATCATAATTATATTTTGACAACCTGTATTGTATATCCAGTCTAAAATATTTCATTTGATTGTATGTTTTATTTTGGTGATACTTGATTCATTTTTAATCATAAGAATAATAGCTGATGTCAGTAAGACATTTTTTATGAAGTAGAGAATTATTATTTTGGTACTTCATAGTCTGAGGGAAAATTTTTCTGTTGACAAACATTACTACCCTTGCTTAAATATGAGAAAAATAAGATGATAAAGGGGGGATGATACTGTTAAGTATTTGCATATTATATGTAGAATGTATACCTACAGATATATGCATGCAGTACATATGTATGACATATATATTTATATTTATTCACCTATCTCTCACTTAAAAACTTTTATTCCTGAATTATCCTGCCAATAAAGTGAAAAGCCATTAAGTGAACAAAAATATTTCTGTTAATTTTAATGGAAAAAATTATGCACTCTACCCCAACCCAAGATATCAGTAAAACTTTCACAAATAGAAAAATCTATCAACTGAAAAATAAAAACAAGTTATCTAAGAAAAAGTAGACTCAATTTGGAAGTAAATATTTCACACAGAAAATTTAAAGTAATGAAAGTATATTCATTTTTTTCTTCTTTTTTTTTTTTTCAACAGTTTCTTTAACAAATATTCAACCGTTTTGTGGTCATGCTCATTTTGCACTTAAATACTTACTTATGAAGATAGAATGTAGGAAAACACTTTTCAGAGCAAAATAGGTACAAAACAGGAGACTGTTGAAATACATGGAAATAATGGCATTACACATGCACAATACAGATGGGGAAAGTCATAGATCACTTGGAAAGGCACACTGCAAAAATGTTCCATTTGATATTCTCCAACCGAACAACTGTGGTAGTTAAATTGGTATTTGTCTTTGCCTGCAACTATAATTTGAAATATTACATCTTATAGAATATTTTTTTTGTGTGTGTAGTTTTGTTTTTGTTTTTGTTTTTTGGTAAAAATATACCTCCAAAAGCCAGAGAAACAGTTGTAGTAAAAAAAAAAAAGTCTTTAAACTTGTGATATAATTCTGTTACTTATTTTTTAACTCTAACACAAACCACTATTATCTATTTAAAACACCTTTCATTTATTTGAAACAAATACCATTCATGGGCTTAGAAGACATAGAACTGTCAGCTAAGGCGTGCCACAGCTCATGGTAAGCCTGGAAGATGAGGGATGACTCTGCAGGGCAGTCAATATTCACAACAAAGAATCCAAAATTAAACATCAGAGGTCTTTCTGTACATTGATATCTGTCAAATATGTGTGCTTCATTTTTACTTTTAGAAGTTTCAGATATTGATGTAGCTATAATATGCAGTCTGATTTCCATGTTATTTATAATTCCATAATGATGCAATATATATAAACCTTTACTGTAATAGTTATTTTACATTCAATTACAAAATATTTGATATATCTTAGTGATATTCAATTTCACAATTAAATAAGTTGCAGTTGATTTTGCTTACATCTAGAATCAATTTTAATGCCTGGAATTTCCAGTTTTGGCAATATTTTTAAAAAGTCATATTTTACCTTTTCGTGTATTTGCTTTGGAAGATTTATTGTGATTTTTTCCCCTCTATTTTAGCAATAATTCTTGGAGTTCATTATTTTTTTACTCATTTTAAGTCTGTGAGTCTAAATTAAAGTCTGCATGTTTATATTACTAAGGAGAAAGAAGCTTTATATTGATTATTGATTTATTATTATATCTTTTAATTGTTCAAATCAGTATAGAGAATATTGAAGCAAAGGCATATAAAAGTGAATTTGATATTTATTTGCAAAGCTAGAGACAAGGTGTAACATGCGTAATCTATGACTCTTGACCTTGTGTTTTATTATGGTTATTTGCTCTGAATTTTGATCAGCTATCCACATACCTATGTGCATAATGGCACCACTAGTTAATTCATTACAAAGTTTTATAGTCACCCTGTTACAACATAGGACAGGGGGAACAAAGAAGAAATGTGAAAGTGAGCAAAGTTAGCCTATTGTGGTAAGATGTACTACAATAGTTAAAAACCCCAAGTCCTTTATTCTTTCCTGCCAGTGTGGTCGTATGACTAAATTCTCACATATGGCATGTGAGTGGAATGATGTGTTCAACTTCTGGTTCACCTGATTAAGATGCCTACCCTGGAGTTCCTCTTCCTTTCTCATTTTGATGATTGAAAATGGCAACAACTGAAAAAAATCCTGGAAGTGGCATGTTAAGTATGGAAGAATTGTCTTGCTAGCCCGAATCCAGGGATGGCTTTGCTCATATGGGCTCGCCTATCTACTGTCGTCTATTATGTGAGGAAGGAAAGTGCATTTCTTTGTTCTTTGACCAGTGTATTTTTCAGTCACTTATTTACAGTAGCTTAGCGGTCAGTCTAACTAAAGCAATTATGCAGTTTTTCTCATGATGATTGTTGGATGACCATATAATTGTCTAAACTGGGAACTTCTAAGGATAAAAGGGGGTTCAATTAGTAATGAATATAGGAAAAGAGGTATGAATTGGGAGTTTTAGGATGAAGGGGGAAGACGCAGTGATTCAGAGCTGCTCTGTTGTAAAGCCATTTTTCTTGCTCTACAGTGGCAGTCTTATTGTGTCACTTATCCAAGCATGTTATAAAGCTCCCTCACAGATTAAGACCTTTCTCCATCTAGTTTATAATAGGTGCTATTATTTTATGACTCAACATTTCACATAATGGAGACATTTTTCCTCACTGAAATATTTAAAGAGCAAAATAAATGATTGAGAAAAATTGTCACCCCAATTTCCTGATTCTGCTTTCAGTGGCTATGGGGTTTCCATATGGTCTTAGAACAGAGTTAGTCTAGGTCTCTGCTCCCAGGACACTTCCCTTCTCTAATTAGCTTCTCTGAGTTTGGAATCCTCAGTCATATAATGAGACTGAGGCTGTTTAATTCACATTGTGATTGTGAAGATTAAAAGAAAGAAAGCACATAAGGCGTTTATCATAGTGTCTTGGCAATGCAACCCAGTCAATGGGCAGTGGCAATAAACAAAAGTTCTCAAGTTCTTGAAGCTAGACACATCTAAATCAGAATTCCTCATCTCTTTAAAACCTTTACATCTTTCTATGGTATTTTTTTTTCTTTAGGGAGACCATGAGACATTCTGATGCCCATACTTGAGTATCTCCACCTTGTCTTTCATCCCCATTCCTCAATTCCATTAGGTCATTACAGCCTGAGAGTCCTATCTCTTGAACCCTGTCCTTCTCTCCCTTTCCACTGCTACTATAGCAGTTCCAGATCCTCTTGAGGTTGAATAATTTGACAAAATTTTAACCATTTCTTTACCTCCTATATCAGTTTATTTCCCTTGCAGTCAATCCTCCACATAGCTATACATTTTTTTTTCAAAGAAGGTAACATTTTTTTTAATTAAAAAAAATCTATGTTTAAGGTAAAATTTTTATGAAAAAATTAGAGTACAAAGACTACATTAAAATGTGTCTTGTTATTTTGTCATCTAGAGATGCTATTTTCTTCTATGTATGTATGTAGTAATATGGGGACATTTGTATTTGTAAATGGCACCATATTATACATATAATCAAACTTAGATGTGTTCAAGTCCTGGATAAAAAGAATTACAGATTTTATTTACTGCTGAAACATCTAATTTAATTTCTACTATGTTTGATAAAATAAAGAACTCCTGAATTCATGCCTCTTAAAACAGCCATGTTAATTGACAAGGGAACATTTATTTTGATAATTTTATCACATGATGAAATGGGTTGCATGATTATCTCCTGAAAAGATACACACATGTCCTAATTCCTGGAGCCTGTAAATGTTAACTTATTTGGGAAAAGAATCTTTGCAGCTGTAATTAGGTAAAGGATTTTGCGATGTTGAGATAATCCTGGATTATCCAAGGGGGATCCGAAATTCAATGACAGGCACCCTTATGAGAAAAGAAGACGTAGACACACAGGGGAGGAGATGATGTGAAAATGGAGGCAGAAATTAGAATTCTGTGGCCATAAGCCAAGGAAGCCAAAGAATGCTGACACCTGCCAGAAACTGGAAAAAGCAAAGAGGAATTCTCCCCTAGCACTAGACTGTAACCCTGCTGACACTTTGATTTCAGATGTCTACTATCCAGAATTGCAATAAAATAAATTTCTGTTGTCTTAAGTCACCCAGTTTGTGACAATTTATACAGCAGTCACAAAAAATACACATGACACATTAATAGATATTTTCCCAACTGATATGCAAGGAACCTATTCTTATGCCAAACATTTTCTTACAGACACGTGCCAAAAGATATGCACAATGAGATTTTTAATGAGTAATACTTATTTTTGATAAAGAGAATAACCGGGATGGGGCTTACCACTGTTTTAGTTTTCTACAGCTGCATAAAAATTGCCATAAACTTAGTTGCTTAGAACAGCACAAATTTACTATCTCAGAGTTACGCAAGTCGAAAGTGTAAGCATAACATGCCTCGATTCTCTACTTAGTCGTCTCACTAGGCTGAAATGAAAGTGTTGTCTGCAGCTGTGGTTCTCATGGGGGTGGTCAGGACCCTCTAACAAGTTCATCTGTTGTAGGCAGAATTAATTTCCTTGCCACTGTATCATCAATGTTTTCTTGCTACCTGTGAGTTGGGAGCAGCTGTCTTCTCCTAAAGACCCTCCATCTGTAAAGTCAGCAATGGTATGAATACTTCTAATTCTTTGGATATCTCTGAATTCCTCTTTTGCAAATAGCTGGAGAAAAAGCTTTTATTTTAAAAGATTTATGTGATCATCACCCAGACAATCTCTCTGTCTCAACCTCAACTGACTTGGGATTTTAATTACATCTGCACTATCCTTTCACAGCAGTACTTAGATTAGTGTTTGATTGCATAACTGGGAAAAGGCATGTGTACCCCAGGGCCTGGGAATATTATGGGGATGTCATAGTCTTCTGCCTACCATAATGCTCCTGCTTGAAACTGCTAAAAAAAAAATAGATCAAATGTATGAAACAGTAGTTTTCATGTCATTGAACATCAGGCAATTATGGACAGTGGTTGCTAAGAGATGTGGGAACATGAGGTGGATACTACAATTTCTTACTACAAGGAGAGGGTTTCCAGGCTATTGCACAAGGAGAAGTCCAGGAAGAGCTCAGCAGTTTCTCTAAGTTGAGGAGATGGAACTGAGAGTCTGTGAGGCAGAGGGAAGAGTTCTGAAGAAGAAAGAGGAATACAAAAAGAGGAATACTGAAATCTCAGTGGGTTCCTTTCTTGTCTTTAACTGAGCACTGATCAACAATGCACAGGTAGAATTTAGCCATGTTTTGAGAGAAAACCACTCAAAAGGATTAATAGGATTAATGGATTGAAGGAATAATCCCAAGGATTTACACAAGGCTGGAAATAGTTCCTACCAGATACAGTGAGAAATGTCATAATTTGTGGCCTATTAGGTAGAGTACTCTGGAGTGTGTTACCTTAGTAGTGGATTAGTATTAGCTCTAGACTAAGTTCTGTTCTATTCCCTATGTGATAAAGCTTAAAAGCATTAAAGGATCAAACTGTTCCAAGCAAATTAACTGCAGTCCAGAAAAAACACAAGACTATTTAAGTATAAAAATAGCACTCAACAAGGTCAAATTTTATGTCTGGTATCTAATAAAAAAACATTGTAGGCATAGAAGGAAATCAGGGAAATATGACCCATTATGAAGACAAAAATCAATCAATAGAAACACAACCTAGAAATGGCATAAATGATAGGATTAATACATGAGGACAAGAAAACAGTTATTGTAGCTGTGTTATATATGTTCAAGAATGAGGAAACGAAAAAAAAGTTATGGTAAGCTGTGGAAGATCTAAAAAAGCCCAAAATTAAATTTCCAGAGGCAAAAATGACAATGTCTAAAATGGGATTAATTAAAGATTATCCTGCAGAAGAAAAAAATAACAGAGACCTGAATTCAAACACCTAGTATTGTTAAGATGTGGAATTTCTCCATATTCTCCGCATAAATTGGTATATATATTCAATGTAATCTCAATTAAAATCCCATCAAAGCTTTTCTATAGAAGTTGACAAGCTGCTTCTAAAAGTCGTATGGAAATTCAAAGTCTAGGGTTACCAAATTTGACAAAGAAATAGAAATTTTATGGGTTTATACTACCTAATATCCATTTTTATTTAAAGCTACAGTAATCAAGACCAGTGGTATTTGCCTAAGGATAAACAATTAGATGAGTCAAATAGAATAGAGTACAGAATTAGAACCATACATTGAATTCTGACAGAGAAGAAAAGGCAATTTAGTGGATAAAGTATAGTCCTTTTAGTAACCTGTATGGAAACAATTGGATATTTACATGCAAAAACATGAATTTCAATGCATGTCTCTTACCATATATAAAATTAACTTAGATGATTTATAGAACTAAATGTAAATCATAAAGCTAAAGGTCTTTTAGAAGACAACTTAAGAGAAAAGATTTATAGTCTTGAGTTAGGCAAATATTTCTTTGATATAATACAAAAATCATTATCTATTAAAGAGTAAATGGATAAATTAAGCTTCATCAAAACTAAAAACTTCTGCTCTTTAAAAGACATTTACAAAAAAATGAAAAGAGAGGGACTAGACCATGTATACTGAATGACTTGAGCAGTGACCCAAGCCTGACTGGCTGCTTCCCATTAGCCACCTTGGGAGTACATGAGGGGAGGCTGGAAGATTGATCAGAAGAGGTTGATGAGTAAGGGATTTCTTTACAGAGGGAGAGAGGGCTGTTAGAGAAATCTATTATTATTTTTCCTCCATCCCATGTGGTAGGGGAATACTTCAAGGTCACCTTAAGCCAGTGAGCAAGTAAGTGACCTTTAGAAGAAAGCTCCTTGAAGACTTCCCTATGAGCTCTGGGAGCTGGGGCAGGCAGAGACTAGCACCTGATTCATGTATTACAAAAGGCTGAAGCTGAGAGGCTGGCCAGTTGCCTGACAGCAAAGCAGGGGAAGATGGCCATTGTGCTTGTGAGCTGCATACAGAAATGCCAGGAAATGTGCCTGCTGTTGTTCCCCGGGCATGGACCACACAGAAAGGAGTTAGCTGGCTGTGAGTTGTGGGGAAAGGGATTCACTGATCACCTGCAGGACATTATCCCAATAAACAGAGCCTGCTGTAGGGTGGGTTGCCACAAGCTCAGAAATGAAAACTTTCACAGCCAGCTGGAAGAGGCAACTCTCACTCGAGCAAACTGAAATCAGTAATCTCGTTGTAGGGATCACTGTGGAACCCACAAAAGGAGCCTGAAGAGGACAAGTCAATAGTAGGCATTTGCTTTATCAGAGCAAGTTACATTAACTTGCTCCCTAATGACTAGAACTAACTTATTCAATGAATTGATTACACATTTATTCTAATTGAGTAAACAATACTTTAATACATGGATGAGCTCTATATATTAATGAGATTTATTACCTTGAATTGCTCAGAGGAATCTTTAACAATTGTTAAATGTTGTTTGATATAATGAAATTAATATAGCTTAGTAATTCAAGGCAATTCTGATAACTAACAGAAAGCTACAATCATTTTCAGTTTTGTCACAGTTTTTATACCATATTTGTTCTTCCACTATTTATGGTGTTATATAATAATTGATTCTAATATGATCTTACATTGTACTGGATATACTTCTGATTCACTTTTCCTTTGATACTATGTTCAATTTTTTTAGCATAACCTTATTTGAACACATATTGGAAGTCACTGTCCTCTCCCCTCCTCTTCTGTGTTGGGCATCTTGCATAATTATAGGATAGATATCCCTTGAGAAACATTATGGCTTTTAGTTGCCCTTGAAAGGGTGCACTCTCCACATAAGCAGTTGTAAAGGTCTCTAATTACACCTGTTTCAGCCATTCTGGAGGCTGAATGCCTCTCTCTTCTGGTGCTCACATGTTCACGTTGGTTGCCCTTGAAAGAGCATCCTTTGTGTCAGTAGTTATACCATTCTCTCTCTCTTTGTGAAAAGGAATTTTTTGTACCCTGTATAGACTGTGTATTGGCAAACTCGTCTAGATATACTTTCCAAATTTGATAGTTATTTTTGTTTGGATAACATGAACTAAAACATAAGTTAAAATATTTAATTTCTTTACTATTTTTCTCCCATCTTAAAATCAAAAGTGGTGCTGTCATAAGCTTTCTTCCCACACAAGAGAATTACACATAATTCTCTTTCTATAACATTTATTTGGAGTGAATATTGAGATAGAACAACAGCTTACATTTATTGATTCTTACTATTACAAAGCTGTATGTTAAGGGTTTGAAACACATTATTAGTTTTAATCTTAATAATGTAAGTGCCATTAATGTTTCTACTAAACATAAAAGAACTGAGACACAGAGATATTAAATAAATTACCTATGGTCATGCAGAGAGTGGCATAGCCAGAATTTGTACCTAGATTGTTTTATTTCAGTGCCCTCGAGGTAATCCACTGTGAGCAGTTATTCTAAAATGCAAATCTAACCGTGTTATTCACTACTGATGTTTTATGGGCCAGTGATGCCAGTCTAAATTGGACTTAAAAAGCTGTTCACAACTTGGCCTTAATCTACATTTCCAACCATCACTCAACCTGCTTTTGATACAAACACACACAACTTCATCTTATACCAGAGAGGTTGGAACCACTTTCTTGGACAGGCTATGTTCTGTTATGCTTTTATACTTTGGCATGTGGGGTTCCATCCATTTTAATCCTCTTCTCCACCTTGTCAACCTGGAACCCTTTTTTTCAGTCGTTAAGACCTCATGCATAAAGACTTTTCCAACATCCATCCCCAGACAGAATTAATTATAGTCACTGGAGTGGGCTAAAACTGCTACTATAGAACAACCTTTTGAAAACAATTGTCACAAAGGGGAAAAAAAAGTGTTAGGGTGGTATCTGTAGAAAAAGTAGGGGTAAGGAAAATAATTTTAGGGCAGGAGATATTTTAACATATTTAAATGTTTGTGGGAAGGTTCTAGTAAAGAAGGAGAGGCTAAAATATTCATAATCCTTAGTGAGTGGCACCCGAAATGATGAGAGGAGGTGGGATCCAGAGTAGTTAGCAGCATTTGCCATAGAGAGGGAATCCTGGGAAGAAAGATTATTTTAACATCCAGAAAGAAGAGTCCAAGTGAACATGCAGGTAGGTGTGTATTGGGGAACTGAGAGTTGAAAGAGTTCCTAATTTTCTTTGAATGAGTCTAGGCCACTCTGAGTCAAGGAGGTCTTGTGGCGTCTGAGAGAAATGGAGAGAGAATAAGAAGTCGAAATCTCAATTTAGATTTTACATTTTTTAAAAAGTCTTTTTCTTTGTGAAGGGGTATATCACATATAAAATATAGAGAATTAGAAACAAAGGTAAAAATTTTAAGGTGCTGCAGAAGTGATGTTTCTTAGAAACATCTCCGAAACACAATCTAATGAAATGTGTGGAACGAAGAGGGGTAAGGATTCAGGTTAGCTGTCCTCTCTGGAGATATATCTAGATGTCCTTTGCTTTGGTGAATCTACTTTTTGTTCCCTTAAATGTGCAGATCTTAATTGGATCAGCCACATTTCCCCCCACAGCTATAACTTCTGCACAGTAAGTCCAAGATATTTATGTTTTCCATGATCAAATGTGTGGTCACATTTCCTCTGAAAAGAAAGTCTAATGAGAGACCACAAAAGGACAGGGACTGTTCCTTCTTTTTTTTTTTTTTTCCATGTTGTATTGATGAATTTTTATTTTTACTTATTTACTTCCCCCCCCCTTTTTTTGTTAGTTTTAGGTGTACAGAACAATGCAATACTTATCCTTTTCACCCTCACAAAGTAATAACCCCCCTCCCCCCATCAACTGCCCTCCCACCCCGATATCATGTTTGTCTATTACAATTCCATTGACTCCATTCCCACTCTCTACTCCATGGGACTGTTCCTTCTTTATTTCTTTTCATGTAACTCCCAGTTTAATTCTCTGTGTATGATCAATAAATTCTGGTTGAAATGCTTTTCATGAAAACAGCTGTTCTTACTATTTTCTAACTACAGTACTCCTTTCTATAGTAGATTGATTAACATTGAAATTTCAGTGACTCTTATGAGCAATTCTTTGATTTTCATTTTGTTGTGTCAGGGCCACTAGGATGCCACTTCAGAGCACTGTTTTCCCAGCTAGAGGTCTGGTCTCTCTTACTTGAGTAATTTAGAAAATTGCTTAGTTGTTCAAATTCATTCAAACAATAACCACTTCTGATATCAAAGCATTTCTTTTTGTTACTTTTTGCTTGAAATAAGAAATTCAAAGCTCTGAAAATGTTACAATCACAGCAACACTCTCCCAGAGAGAGATTAACATAGCAGTAGGTTTCTTAGAACTGCAATCTACTACCATTCAAATGAATGTCAAGTTATGCTGGCCAGTGCATTCAAATGTCCTAATCACCTCATCTATTTTGTTTCCTGCTTTCAGAAACTAAAATACAATTCTTAATGGTTGTTTCATTGTCACACTGTCACCAGGGATACCTGATGCAAAGACTCTCAGCACTGTGGGATCACAGCACAAGGTTATAGATCTTCATTACAGACTGTGGTACTGACAACCATTACAGAACTCTAGAGCACTGAATGTTTTGGTGCATAAGGTTTTTTAAGTTGATTATCTTAGACAATGTTTACCTTATGCAAATAGCATATATAATAAGCTCTGAAGGCATCCAAAAATCACTATAAATCAATTCTTAAATTGTCAGATTCTACACTGTATCTGGCAAGTGGTTTTAATTGGGGCATACTCAATATTTGAAACCTACAGGTATTTTATTTTTAAAATAGTTTTTCTATATATATTTAACTTCAGTTTTTTCTGTATTTCAATTTTCTAGCTATAGTTGGGTTTAGAGAATTCAAATTTCCATCATTTATTCACATACTATACATTAGTTTGACTGATACAAGGCCAAATCATAGTCCTGATTTAAGAACTGAATGGATTATTCACTAACCTGACCAACAGATTGATAATGTTTATTCTTTGGCATGTGACAGATTATGACATGGAGAGGTGACCAGGGTCATCAAACTTGTCAGTTACAAAGCTCATTGAAACCAGATAGCAGAAGTTTAGAAAGGCTATATAATGAAAATGTAGATTTAAATTAAAGTCAGAAAGTTTGATTGCTTACTATTTTTTTTTATATCTTACTGGTTTCTCCATTGCCTATTATAATTGTTACCAGCTTCTGTTATTTTTAATTGCTGTTTGTGGTGTTTCTATTATTCATGCCTAATAATTAGCAGTGTAATATTTAGTAATTATCATTTATAGAGTTCCTTCCAGGGCATCTTAAATATCTTGAAGAGAAAACGCTCTACTTAAATGCTCTGAGATTGAAAATTACATGAAATCCAATTGTATAATTAATAGGTTTAAGAATTTTTTTCAGATTAATTCTCTATGGTATATATATATATATATATATATATATATATATATGTATATATTTCTTTATTCTTTGTGTGGCCTGCTGATTTTTATATTCTATTTAATACTTCACATTCATATTCTTTGTACATACTTGCAAAGGATAGCTCATTTATTCACTCAGCTAATATAAATTGAGTATATATTGTATAATAATACTGTGTAAGAATCTAGGAAAACACAAAGAAGGCCCAATAATTTCAAGAAGCTCACAGTCCAGCAGGAGAGAGAGACATGAAATTAGATAAATTACAATATAATGTATAAATTACATAGATTACAATGCAATGCATAAAATATGAAAATTCTGTTGGAACACAATAAAGCAATAAGAACCTTAGAAGACTGGGAAGATGGTAATAAGTGATAGTTGAAATAAAAAGCTTCCAGGTGAAAAAAAAGGCATCGTAAAAATTAAGATAATTCTAGAAAGAGCATGTGCAAAAATAAAGATGGATGAAAATCACTGACTTGTCAGGAGAGAGTAATTTACCTTGATGCCAGGAGATAGCATAGCTAACTGGAGACAGAGTTGAATCCATTTCCAGAGGCTACAAAATTACCTACAAAAACTACTACCACTAGTCTTACTACCAACAGTCTCTAAATGCAATTCCTCTTCCCTGGTCTGCATAGGACTGTGTTTGAGGCTTGACAAAGGTAAGCATTGTAATACTTATATCTTAGAAATATTACATTTTACTGTGAAAGCTCAAGGGATAGTTTTATAAAAAATGCTCTCAGAACACATGTGCTTGGTTATGGTAAGTGGGAGTGGCTTCTCCAGTCTCTGTGTTTTTTTTCACAGGAGATATGCTCAGGATGATTGTGATAGTATTTTGCCTGGGCAGGCTGAGGTCTTGCCAACTTGTGAGAAACCCCATGTGGTAGCTTAGCAAACCTCTTATCCCTCTCAACATCCTAAAATTTCAAAATAGGTATCCTATGTAATGGTAAAACTGACTTTTAGAAGCCATACTAACTATATCTAAGAAATGTGCTTTTAGTATAATTTCTTACTCTGTCACCAAGAAATAAAACATGTTCTTTTTACTTGGTGATTAGAAGACTATCAACAGTCCATATCCACAACCTACCACCTAGAAACTCCCATAGAAGGGATATACCTTTCTATATAGTTGTGTCAGAAAGGTCCTGGGAGGTCTCAACCTGGGTTAACACCAAGTCAGTGAGATCAATAGACCTTGGTTCTTCTCATTCCTGTAGTCTGGGAGAGAAGAGAAAGCTCACCCTATGTAAATCTCATCACAAGGCATGGTTTCCATAGAGCAAGAGGAATTTGAATAATAAAGACTGTGTGTGTGCATGCATGTGTGTGAGATGGAGGGGTACGATTGTAACCATAAAAAGACAGGTACCCATAATATTTGTCAATGTTGGTTGCTTTTGTTAATGCTGCTTTTTTGCTTTGTTGTTGATAGATTTTAGTTTTAACTATTCTGAATGAACTTAAGATGGTTCTAAGAGCAAAAACTATGTTAAGTAACATAAAGATATCTCTATCTTTTCATTATGTATTTTTCCCATTAGAAAAATGGAATAATGACTGCTTAGTTCTACTAAGAAAATTATTTTTTGGAAAATCGTTTTATTTTTTTAAATATAGCATTAATTGTGTGAACCAAATAAATTGGTCCATGCATTAAGCTACTCTTCACTATTATATAAGTAAATTTGACTAATTATTTAATGCTTTTAAAATTGTGTCTGAATTATAGAAACCTTTGCTTCAGATTTTTTCTTTAGCTGTCCACTACTGTCTGCTATGTTAATTAGGCCACTAAATTAATATACAGTGAAGGAAAATAATTTAAACCAAATGAATAAGAGGTAGAAGTGACATCATCTTCGTACATATTTTATGTTTTTAAAAATTTCAGGCAATGACCTAAAATATTATTCTCAATGTGACTATGCAGTGGGGGAGGCTCCTATTCAAAAAATTTAAAGATTTAATGATTTCAGTAAATCATCATTAATCTTATTAATCAAATTTTGCACTTAAAATGGTAATTGACAACTTTTTAGCTCTATAATATCTTAATAACTTACCTGTTTTAACCTTCCGTTCGTTTTTTATGCTACAAACTAGAATGTACTATTTGTACAAGTCAGTTTCTCAGTTTAACTAGAATATTACAGTCACCTGTACTTTCTGAGTGGAATACATAAACTGTATGTAGCTTATTTGTGTTTTAGTATTTTACTTTTTAATGCTAGTTTTTATCGCTTTCCCATAACTCATTAACCCTAATCAGAAAACATTTGTCAAGTGAAAATTAAAACCTGATTTCTACATGTGAATTCATAGGCAATGAAGGATTAATTACATTGTTATTTTTGTTTACATACTTAGTAAATTTTCCTGTTTTAGTCTGTAATGTTTCTAGTTAGGGTTTTCCATTATGTCAATGGATTTAGTATAAATTTAATACAAATATAAGCACTCAAACTCACCTTCGTTTCCATACATAGGCAATTCTTCAAGGAATGGTTATCAATTTTCTTTTTCATTAATGCAGTTAGCACATACTATAATGTTGGCCCTTCTGTGAAATCATAATCAAATTTTGTCTTTGTTGTTGCCATTGTTAAACATTATAGGTGTTGCCTATAAATAATGCATTGAGTAGCTAGAGAGATTTCTTTTTCCCCCACCAACTCAGCCCATAAAGAATGATCACATATTTTTGACAAGTGTTTTTAAAATGCAATTCAATGGCAATCAACTACTCTTGTTTTATAAATAATTCGACACCAAAGGTTGAACAGTGTAGATTTTCATCGCTCCACTTAGAGCTACTTGTTATTAAACTTTCTCTGCTTTATTAGGACTTAATCGTTGTGCAAGTTTAGCAAAGTATGGCCGACTTTGAACTTTAATAGGAAGGTGGAAAAGATAAAAGAAAAATAAAAGACATCTTGTCTTAAATCCCAACTCACAGTAAGAAAAAATAGTTATTTTTCAGGCCTCAGTTATAGCATGATACAAAGGAATCTCAAGTCCCTTTTACTTGGTTAGAACTTAAGAGGAAGATGTTACTGGTATTTAGAATAGAATGAAATAGATTTAGGACTTTCTCTGGTGAGGATCTAACAGAAAGAACACTATGGGCATTGACTTTGGGTCACATTGCTGTGACGCAGGAAGCCTTGATATCCCCTCTGAGCTGGCCTGGCTATATCTTGTCAGTCAAGACATGCACTATATGATTGTTTGGTAGGAGAGAATCAATCGCTGCTTATACCTTCATTAAAAGAAATAGAGAACTAAAGGATTCTTGGTGTTGCTATATAGGCAAAGGGGTTTGGAAAAGAAATGATTGCACTCCTTTATGCATCCAGAGGCAGGATGCGTTTTTCCTTCATAGCATCTGTCACAAGTTATAATTAGTTCATATTTTTGTGACTGTTTCCCTTACTTTCAGTGTCTTAAGGGCAGGGACCACGTACATCTGTTTTGTTCACCACTGTGTAACTGGAACATAGATCACAAGTGGGTTTTGGATATATATTGTTACCTCATAATAAGTTTTATAAACAGACTTCACACAGTCCCTCTTAGAGCCTTCGGGATTTTACATGTAGGATTCCTATACTTATCTGACATGGGAACCCCTTTTATGGTGCATCTCAAGGGATTAGTGTTTGTTAGTTTATACATACTTTTTTCCTGAATGGAGGTGATTCCCAAGTGATCATTTGGGCATGTCACAAACACATTGTGATTTTTAGAATGAATATTTATTTATTTATTTATTTATTTATTTATTTACTTATTTATTTGCATCATAGGTGCTTCGAGAACAATATAATTGCTGGGTAACATCAGAGAAGGGACTAGCATGATATTTGCCCTTTACAGATTTGTTTTCAATTAGAAATAAGAAATGCTCTTATAAAATAACTGAAAAAGCAGACACTGTTAACTAGACATATTAATTTACTAGGGTGAATCCTTGTACAGGATGTGGAGTCATGAAACAGAAAAAAATTAGAATATATCATGATGAACAAAAAAATACTTGTTTATTTTGTGTTAAGATTACTTGTAGGCTTTATATTTTTAGCAATGAGTTACATTATGTGTACATGCATGTGTCTGTGTTTATATGTGTATATGTGTGTGTTTTCTTCTTAGGCCAGCCATCTTAAGCTTAGAAAAACATTATAACATAATACGTTCAAATTCTATTTGTGGAAAGTAGCAGATGGTTTAGAAAAACTTTTATAATGTTAGTTTGATTTACCTCCTACATCTAGTAAAGTGTATATATAAATAGATATTTTAAAAATAAAAATAATAAAATGAAAAAATATGTACTCACTATTCAACTTAAGAAATAGGACATTACTGTATTACAGATCAGTGATTCTCCAATATTTTAATATCAACTCCTTACACTATTAATCATTACTGAAGAGGACAAAAAGTTTCTGTTTAAGTAGGTTATATCTATTTATGTTTACCATGTGAGAAATTAAAATTGAGACATTAAAAATATATATACATTTCAACATGATAATAAAGCCCATGCATGTTAGTATAAAGTAACACATTTTATAAAAACACCTATCTTTTCCAAAAACAAAAAAGAGAAGAGAGACATGTTTTTATATTTTTGCATGCGTTTTTTAATGTCTGGTTTAAAAGAAATAGGCAGATTGTTATATTTGCCTCTATTCAGTCTGTTACACTATGTTGCTTTGGTTGAACTATATGAAGAGTGAGAGTGGAAAAAATGCAAATAACATCTTGTTATGAATACAGCTTGACCTCACAGACTGCCTGAAAGTGTCTCTAAGGGGATCCCCAGACCATACTTTGAGAACTGCTATTTTTGGCGCCCTTCTGTGCCTTATCTTAATCACTCCTTGCTTCCTTTTGCCCAAGGGTGATAAATATTGTGAATCTACTATTAATAACTTTCTTAATTTTCTTTGTGATGTTGCCATCAATGTACCTATTATCACTAAAAAACCCATATTAGTAAATTTTCCTATTTCTGAGTATACACACACACACACACACACACACACACACAATTCTATTAATTGCTACTTTCATGTAATATTAAACTGAGATGCATCCATGATGGAGCATATAGATATAGTTTATTTATTTTACTGATGAATGGTTTTCTGTTGTATAAATATATAACAATTTGTATATCCATTCTTCTAATAAATATCATGTGGGGTAGTTGCAGCTTGTATAATTATAAAGAGTATTTCTACTATAAACATATATGTTCATGCTTGCTAGAACATATTTGCAAGAGTTTCTTTGGAGTGTATGCCTAGGTGTAAAATTACTGGGTTGTAGAGTATGTACAGTCTTCCAATAAAATGTAAAACTGTTTTCCAAATTGGTTGTATCGATTTATACTTGCACTCATAGGCAATGAATATTCCCATTTTTCTATATTCTAATCAATAACTTGTGTTGATTATAATTAACAAAAACCTAATCAATCAAATTTTTACTCTTGTGATAGACATAAAATGTTATCTCATTGTAATATTAATTTGTAGTCCTTTGATTATTACCGGAGAACGTTTTGTATATTTTTTTAAAATGTGTTGATATGGGCTAATTGTGCTTCCTCTTCTTTGAGATGCTTGTTAAATCCAGTAAAGAGTTCTTTTATATTTTGGATACTATAGTTTTATATGTACATGTCTTGGAAACACGTTCCTTAAGTTTGTGACTTCTCTTTAGGATATCTGTGGATGGACAGTTGTCTCTAATTTTATTGTAGTTAGTGATGACATGTATTAATAGTTTCTTGTATTTTTTTTGTTTATTTTTTCTAATCTTTTTTATTTATTTATTTATTTTAGCTGAGCCATCCTGCCACCTATTGGCAGCTCAGCGGCAGCTTCGCTTGGGCCGTGAATGAACTGGCGACTGCTCAGAGCTCGCGCTCTTGAGCGAGCTCTTAACCTGAGCCACTTGGCTGGCTTTCTTATATGGTTTTTAACTTTGCTTGTATAAGAATGCCTGTTCTACCCCAGAGTCTCAAAGATATTCTCCAAATATTTTTTCTAAAAATATTTGCTTTAATCTGTCATTTAAAATTTTGGTACACATATCTGAAATTGATTTTGATGCATAATAGGAAGGTATCTAATTTTAGTAGTATATCTCTCCACATCATATATCAAGTTTATGCATACACATGTCTTAATTTGTTCCAGAACTCACCATTCTCTTATTCAATTCTGCAGGACAGCCAATATTATACTATTTTATATTACTTTTGGTTTATAACAAATCTTTATATCTGGTTTTAACTAAATAGATTTTTTATCAGAGAAGGTGATCTTTCTTATATCAGTTTTTCAAATTGTCAGGGCTTCCTTTATGGTCTAACCATCAGGGTGATTTTTTTTAAGTGTTTGGTGATTTAAAATAATATAGTCTCAAATTTTGAGTATAACATTCTTTATGTCTATTGGATTAATTTTTGTATTTTGTGCTATTCAAATTTCCTCTATTTTCCAGATTTGTGTCAACTTGGTCTTTAATTATTGAAAGAGATTTGCTAGATTTTCCCACTCTGATGGTAGATTGTCACTTTCTTCTCTTTTTTTGTCATTTTTTGTTTTATATACTTTGTGTGCTTATATTATTAAGAGCATACAGAGTTTGAATTATACCAATTATAACAACTTACTGGTGTCTGTTGGTCTTAAGTCTATTTTGTCAAATATTAACATGAGTATTCTAGTTATTTTGATTAGAAATTTTTGCATATATATATGTGTGTGTGTGTGTGTGTGTGTGTGTGTGTGTGTGTGTGTGTGTTTTCTTCTAGTGACTTCAATCCTCTCAATATTCTTCTGTTTCCCTTATACTTACCATATCCCTGCTAAGATTTCTCTTACTTAAAAAAAAGAAATAGTTAACAATCTTTTTTTATGAAAGTCTTAGTCATTTGCATTAATTTGGATTATAGATATATTTGAATTTATATCCATTACTTTATTATGGGCTTTCTATTTGTCCTTTTTGTTTTTCATTTTTTTTTGTTTTTGTTTTAATAACATGACTATCACTAATAGGTTTACTAAAAACCTACGTGGAGTGATGATAGCAGAAGTCAACCTGAAATGAGTCAGGTAGTAAGTGGTAGGTGATAAAATGGATAATGAGTATAGAAAGTGTTTCATGAAGTAATAGTTATGTGGAAAAGTTTAAAATAACTGGAGGAAGATGTGAGAGTAAAGGAAATGCTTTTAAATTTTAAGATGTGAAAAACTTAAGAATGTACAAATATCCTTAGGAGCAATACAAATGAGAGGCAGGGGTTTAATATACATAAGGAGGAAAGGTTACTTGATAGTATAAAGCTCCTGATTTTGGCAGGATGGTGTAGAATTCCAAGCAGGAGTGGAGTAATTGCCCTTTACTAGTGCCCTTTGTGGGATTCTCCACAAAGTGGGGTGAGAAGCTATAGATGATACATGCCAATAATAAGGGCTGTGCATTTGTAGCATGCTGTAAAAGGAGATCTCACCTCATGGCTCTACTTCATTCTGTAAGAGACCTGTTCGTCTGCTAAGAATGACAGTGTTGCTTGTATGGTAGGCTAGAGATTTTAGGGCATTTGGCAGTTAACATCACAATGCCATTGGCAAAGTCTGTATTGACAAGCATGGATTTCCAATTTAATTTTCTGTTAGTGTTTATATGAAGTCTCCCTCTCTGAACTTATCTATTTGAAGAAGTATTTCAAATATTCTAATATTTTGGTTTTTTTCTAGGTACTGGTTACATAACTTTGATCTTATTCTCAAAGGGACTAAGTGGCTCAAGGTTACAAAACTATCACTGAGAAAGGGATTGTACCTCCTTTTTTTCTGGCATCTCCTCTTGGAGCTTATTGTCATGTTCAACTTGACATAGAAACTACAAATATTGAGTAATTTGGTCATGATAGTGTGGTATATGCTCATTTTCTTTCCACTCTTCTTTTTATTTTCCTTTCTCACTTTTGTAATAAAAATTTATACACTCAAAATGCACTTATGTAGTTCCAAGGATTGTGAACATTAAAGTGATATATTATTGATTGCCCTTGCATTGGAGGTAGTTACTGGAAGAGGGAGAGGGAATTGGGCCTTAGTGTGGTCAATGATGTTCCTTTTCTTGATCTGAGTGCTAGTTACATGGTGTGTTCACTTTGTGAAAACTCACTGAGTGGAAAGCACATGTTTTTTGCACTTTTTATATTATATACAAACAGAAATACAAATATATGGGAACTACAGTACAAAGTATATCCTCTATATGTGAATATAAAAGGGATATGTTAATATTTATATAAATATATTCAGTGTTATATTAGAGAGATGTATAGGATGCCATTAGATTACTCTATTGAAACTGAAATTACTATCTTAAATGTTTGCAGTAATCTCCTAATCATCAAATGCAGTAGTTTATTTTGAGTAAATATTGTCCATAAGCTTTCTGGCTGCCACCATCTTCAAATACTACGTTTCTTGGTATCTTGGACTCAACTCTTCTGGGTCTACATATAACCCAGTATATCTTCTCTTTACAATTGCTAACAAACTCACGAAGAACCCATTGTTTTCCTGAAATTTTAGCTGCCATTGCTATGTGGATGACTTAGTATTGTTTTTCTGGTTTTGCTCTCCTCACCATGGCTCAGGTCAAAATTCAAAGGTGCTGGCTAACCATATCTATCCATTATGAAAACACATCTCTAGCTCTTGTACTTCTTTCTCTTTGTACCTTTGTGTAAATACCCTATCAGGCTATCAGTTGTTGGTATGATGGGGGCCTTGTGCCTTTCTTTTGCAAAGGGTGGTATTCTTTTTTTGAGTACTCAGAAAATGTATTTCATGGAACTCTTGCCATATAAGCTAACTTGTTGCATTGTTTAATAACCAGTTTCAGGGAAACAAATGTTACTGATGTTACAGTGATAATAACTATATATCATTATCAAACTGTTATACTCCAAGACAGTAAGAAAATTGGAATCATTGGATTTCTTTTTGATGACTGCACAGCACATTTTACATTTTGAGGTCTATGGGTATTTGAGTATAGTTTTTCTTTTACCCTTATAATTTTTAATAGCATACTATTCACAGATTTTCTATTTTTCATTCTCTGGGAACTATCCTGACTTTTCAGAAAACCATAAGCTGGTATATAGATGTTACAACTGTTCCTCATATTCACCTTAGCTTTCAAGGTGAGGAGTCAGCATTTGTTGAAAATCTGAGAGGACGCGTGATGATTTCATGAAAAATATGAATCTACAGCATTACCTGAACCTTGCTTATTACAAAAAACCCCTGCTTATTACAGTTCCATGTGCATTTGAAACAAAATGAGGTGTTTCATGAAGGAAACACAAAGACGAGAACACCTTTATTTTCATTTTAGAGGACAATATAGGGAACAATATTCTTGGTATTTTCAAGTTCTCTATCATTGCTTTTCAAAATAATGTAAATCTCAAATACAGAAAAAAATCTTGTTAAGATCATAAGGAAAAAAGTCATATTAACGTTTATTTTGTATTTTATCATTACAATATGGTTATCATCATTATTCGGGCTTTTGTAAAAAATACTACACAATTGTGATAAAAGCTTAAATATTTTTAGGCCAGAAATATAAATTAAGCAATTTGATTCTGGAAATATATTTTTATGAAGCGACAGGAAAATCTAGATCAACGTTATGAAATATTATTAATACTCACATGATATTTGAATAAGAGGTCTCACATTTCACTTAAATTTCCATATTCTTTTTTTGTTTATTTTTTTTTATGCTGAGCCATCCTGCCACCTATTGGCAGCTCAGTGGCTGCTCAGCTCGGGCCGGGACTCGAACCACTGTTGCTCAGAGCTCAAACTCTTGAGCGAGCTCTTAAATTTCCATATTCTTAAATGCCATAAATAGGTCAAATATCCCTGTGATCTTTGGAGAAGAAATAAAGCCTTAGAACAACAGAAAAAACAATATCAGTGATGACAGCTGATAGTAAAGATGCAAATATAGCATTTTACAGATAGTAGTTCAGGTTAAATATGAAAATAGAGAAATATTATCCTCATTAGTGTGGGGCTAGTACCTGAGAGTGACGAGGTGGGTAATGTCAGATGTAGGCACAGGGAAGGAGTCTAATATTCTGGCTGAAGAATAGTTCCTGGAATGTGTGGTCCCAGTCCCTATATTAGTTCAGTATCTGGGATGAATGATACAGAAAAGCTAAGAGCTATTAATACATGAGCAGGTAGTGAGGAACACACATTCCAGTATTCAGTATTATTTTTTATTAGTTTCAGGTGTACAAAGCAAAGTAATAGACAATTACACGCCTCACCAAGTGATAACTCTCCCCTCCCCAATCCACTAACTTCTCTAACATCATATATAGCTGTTACAATACCATAAGTATTCAGTATTAAGTGACATAAACAGATGGGTTTTTCCTTATACGAGGTTTGACAATTAAGTTTGCGAACTTGCCACCGTGCTCTTATATTAGCAACACTGTACAAAGAGCTTAGTAAGGTTTCATAACCTGGTATATCAGTGTCTCACAGCTGTTTTTGTGTTGACATGTGGTGGGGTCTTGCTGAGTGGCGTTCATTGTTGTGTGTTTTTGTGTGCCATTGAGAGAATGTCTGAGCTTGAATTAGAGCAATGAACGAACATTAAATTTCTTGTTAAATTTGGCAAGAGTGGAAGTGAAATCAGGGATATGTTACTACAAGTTTATGGGGATAATGCCATGAAGAAAACGGCAGTGTACAGATGGATTAAACATTTTTCTGAGGGGAGAGAATGCGTCACTGAAGAAGAGAGTTCAGGGCGGCCAGTAATGAGCAGAACTAGTGAAATCATTGCAAAAATTCACGGAATTGTGCGTCAAAATCATCGTTTGACTGTGAGAAGTATAGCAGACCAAGTAAACATCGATAGAGAAACAATTAGGAAAATATTAAGTGAAAACCTTGGCATGAGAAAAGTGTGTGCAAAAATGGTCCCAAAGGAGCTCACCGATGAACAAAAGCAAAGGGAGTTTTTAGCCAGTAAACAAATAAGTGTATTGGAACACCCTCCCCACTCACCTGAACTGGACCCCAATGACTTCTTTCATTACCCAAAGATAAAGGAAATATTGAAAAGAAGACATTTGATGACATACAGGACATCAAGGATAATACGAGGACAGCTCTGATGGTCATTCCAGAAAGAGGTCCAAAATTGCTTTGAAGGGTGGACTAGGCGCTGGTGTTGATGCATGGCTTCCCAAGGGGAGGGCTTGGAACGTGACCATAGTGATATTCAGCAATGAGGTGTGTAGCACTTTTTCTAGGATGAGTTCTCGAACTTACCTGCAGACCTTGTATACAGCCTGTTCTGCTAAGCTTGAATTCAGGAGTTGTGCTTAGTTTTTAAAGTTTTTGCAATAACAAGGTAGGATTCTGGTATGGGAAGAAGTAGAATACTGGACAAGTACTTAAGATAGTGTCTCCTAGGCAATAAGATAGGAACTGAATATTTGGAAGATTAATTTCTATAATGTGAGGTCAAAACAGAACTGGAAGCATCAGTTGATTTAATGAATGAATCATCTACTGAACTAAATTTTCTCTTTTAAAGACATCCTAAATCTAAAGCCTGTGACATGGCTGAGTGGGAATCAAGTATCCTGCTGTGGATAGAGGAAAGACATAGGGTGTGGATACATGAAAGTGTCTTCCTACATCTTTTATATACACCTTCTATCTTTAAACCTTACATGAAAACACTGGATGACAAAACCAAACCAACCCAACATAACAAAATAAACCAGATCCTACTGCCTGCATACTTGAAAAGAGATCTGCTAGCATACAAATTTCCTCTTACCCGTGATTAAGTTATACAACTTGCTTAATAGAAAAAATTCATTTCCTCTAAAAATGATCAGCTCTCTGACAGGTAATTTTTGGTATATTAGACAAAATTCCTGTTTGCATTGTAGCTTTGAAGACTAAAATGTTGCAGGGAACAATAAGAGAATAAGATGTTATTGTAATTTTTATGTCATTTATCTGTGTATGGGGCATTAGTTTGTGAATTGCTTTTGATATTTAAATAATGGTATAAGGTAGCAGGTATACAGTCAAACACACACACATACTTGTGGGGTCAATAGCTGCTTTTGACTTTAAACAATGAATTTTTTTTCCTTAATAGTTGCAGCTCAATGTATTCTGCTTGAGGGGGGAAATTAAATGTTTTGAAAAATGAGTTCATTAATTTGATACTATTTAATTAATTTGTTTAATGAGAAATAAGTACTCTAAAATTAGTCTGGGAAACAAGTGTAGAAATTTATATCAAATGTGAAAAAGTAACAAAAAAGGTCAAAGTCTCGAAGAGTATAATTTTCAAGAGAAAATAATAATGACAAGTCTATAGTAAAGCTCATAAGCCCCCCACCCCTTTTCACATCCAGCACCGTAAAATTCCTTAAGAAGCCTCATTGTAAGGAGACAAAAGACATACAGTGTTTGGCAAGGAGAGAAAATGCATTGAATTGGGAGTCTTTCCTTTCCTTCCTCTGTGATAAACTCCTATTTCAAGATTTCCTGTTATACCATCTCCTGAGTCAGCCTCTAGAGCACAAATGAAGAGAAGCAGCTATGTTAGTGCTGTCACCCTGAAAGGTAAATGGGCTGCCATTTCCAATATTGCTGCAGCTAATTTGTGTAGCTGAGTGCCAAGATCCAGGGCATTGTCATTCAATGATGGGATTATATACCGCCATCTAGAAACTCCTAATGATGGTGCAGGGTAATCTTTTCAAGATTAGGTTTCTGTCAAGGCTGTAACTCTTATAAAATTGGCCTGAAGAATTATAGTCCACTAAGTTCTAGATAAAGTAATAATTAGTTATAGTCAGATATATAGAAAACTGACAGTATTATTGCTGAATACACACAAAAAAGAACATGTTTAATTACGTGACAGTAGAAGAAATTGTGTTTGGAATTTTAATGAGAACCATGCTGAAAACTTTTGTCCTTTGGCCAAACTGGGTAAAGGCAAAACTTTAAGAGTATTATTTAGAGACGAATGCAGAAGAATTTAGTAATAAGGTGGAAGAAATTCAAAGTGGAAAAAAAAATGACTCTTGTCTTTCTAAATGAGGTAGGCTGTAGTCTTCCTTTTTCCTTCTTTTATTTTGGATCAGTAATGTTAAATACACCTCAATGATTATATTGACTTGGTAAGTACAAAACAAGCTAAGAATTATGTCTGAAGCTAGATTCCTTGATTGTTTCACTAAATACTATAGAGGTATAAATAGCTTAAATTATGCTAAAGTAATGAGTAATCACTCCCTTCCCCCCATATCAATAGCTTAATATAACCTTTTTTCCATTATTAGTGTAAGTCTGCTATGGGTTTGGGTGACCCCCGCAAGCAAGCTTTTCTCCATACTCAGTGATCCAAGCTCTTTCATTTTTTTGGCTTGTCAAGTGAACTCCAAAAGAGTCTGGAGACTTTTGGCTAGAAGTAAATGATGAAGATTTATTCACGGTTCTTAGAATTTATAAACAAGAAACACAACTAGGCAATACCCATAGTGTTACAAAGAAGAAAAAATGCTAACAGATCTTGCAGAAAAAGTACATCGTTGATAAGAATCAGTCCTGCCTTCTTAGCTTCTGGATTGATCTGAGACACTTATTAGTCAGATATCAGGTGATCTGGGTGTCAGATACCAGGGGGTGTGGTCACATCTGGTGGTCTGGATAATAGATGTCAGGTGGTCGGGATATGTGAATTCTTCAGGGGGTAATCAGAGTATCTGGGGGTCTGATGCATGTTCACTCACTGATACAGGACTGGAAACTTCAAAAGTTTTAAGTTCTCAGGATAGTTAAAACAAAATAGAATGTTTCCTTGTGCCTCAACCTGTTTGATTTGGTAATTCAGCAGCTTGACTATAGTGACTCCATTCTATTTTTTCACCCTATTCCTTAGGCTCCACCATCTCGTACAAGGCCAAGTGGTACTTCCACTTAGAAATGACTTGTGTCACATATACTTATGCCGCCCGATGTGTCACATGTTCACACCTAATATCATGGAGGAGAGGAAGAACAAACTTTCTGTTACCTGGAGGTAGAGATAAGAACTGGGTATTAGGGAGTAGTTTTTGTGCTCACAGTAGGGATTTATTGGATAGTGTTAGTGATTGATTACCTTATAAAAGAGATGGCTTTTTCTTACACTAGCCATTTAAATCATCTTATTTGAAAAAGAACACAATCCCAAGATTCTCTATTCATTCTGTTAAAAATAATAAAAATACAGCCACTTCAAAATGAAGTCAGAGCTGTCATCCCAGAGGAACTACCTTGCATGTCTTACTCCTCAAACGTTTGAAATGTTAAAACTAGGCAAAGTAACCTTTGGACTGGGTCTAAAGCAGCATTCTATTCCAACCAACTGCAACATTAATAGGAAAGCAGTCATGACAATCATAGGACTGAAAATCAAAGACATTCTTTAGAATTAGTATCACCATATTAGCTTATCTGCACTTATAGAATTTTTTTTCTTAGCTTATCTATACCCACAGGAATTCCTTCTAATCATGTAATTATTCCCCTTCCCTTTCTCATAAATACCCCTTGCTTTCACCTCGCAGTTGGAACAGCATTTGGGTTTCTACCTGAATCAATATTTCCCAAATAGCTTTTCTTTTGGATCTCAAATAAATACTTGTTGCCTCTCACCTTGCCCTTCTATTTTTAGATTAACAATTTCCTCAGATATCTATATAGGATACTTAGGAAGCCTGACTCCCCTGACTTCCCACAGGATATAATATAAAGCACTTATTTTAAAGTCTGGAATCAGAAAAAGTTCAAAGTAAAATTACAGAAAGTCAACACAAATATTCACTATCTTGGATATGGAAAAGTAAATACAGGCTTATTAGAATTTAAAGAACTACTTAAAATGAATAAATCTACCACTAATCTTTTAGATACTATATCACATACTATATGGTATGTATAGGTAAGGTTGTAGTAAAGTAACAATGCCCAAATTCTCTATGACTTAAAGTGACAAAAGTTTATTTTGAAGATGTGTAGCTAGAAACGAAACCTAAAGATAGATAGTTTGAGAGGTAGAAAAAAACTAATAAAAGAAATTTGTAAAGCATAACGTTACTTATTGTTGTGACTTTATTAAGTTAAAATTTGTTAAGCAGAGCTCCAGGGTGTCAGATGGTTCAAGAAAAGACTACAAGGGAATTGAAATAGAGAAGCTTATTACTCCCAGGTCCTGGAGAGAGTACACTGAATACCTTTAGGGGACCCACAAGCAGGCCAAGGCAGGGTGTAGACACAGAGAGGCCAGACCTGGGGCACATTCCTTTATTAGGGTCTGTGGGTGGAGAGTTTGGGGTTCCTGGAGTAAGGTTAGATTGGTCAATTCAAACCAAAAGAGCAGGGTTTCCGGTAAGCTCTGTGGAGGTCTTAGGGGAGAACAAAAGAAAGAACCGGAAGGCAGGGAGACTGTTTATCAGAAGGGCTGTTGGAGAAATCACATCAGGAAAATGCATTTACTTGTGATTCTGCAGGCTGTGATCTAGGGAGTGCTCTTGCATGAGAAGCTAATGATAGCGTAAAGCCTCTGTAGGCCTCTTGGCCAAAATGGATGCTGAGGCAGCAATACCATAGAATAGCTTAGCTAAATTCTAGACATATACTTGACTCTTCCCTTTCCCATTCTATTTGCTGATCATATCAGTTCATGTTTTTCTTGGCAAAAATAATTTGTAGATGCAAATTATTGATAGAAAAGCTTAGGCATCCTAGATTCATTTATGATGACTTATTTGTTTAGTCAACAAATTCTAAGCCTTTATTTGCCCATTAACGTTTTATATTCATGTGTTCTTTCCTTTTAATAAGTTTAGTTTTTTAAATGCTGATCATTGAAACATGAAGTAGTTGCTTTCTGAAAAAAAATGGATATGATGCAGATATTGACTTCTGTTGCAGTGAACATAGAGATTTATTGACCTGGAAGATAAGGTCAATATTTGCCTTCAGGGACAATAAATCTAGATGTTCAACAAAATATAAAGTCAATATTTGTGTTAATGCCTATGTTTTGAATACCTGTCGAAAATCTCTGGAAATTTCTTTATGGGTGAATTTCTCAATCCGTGAAAAGTGTGTAATTCTAAATAGAGCTTGAAAAGCTCTCAAAAGTTTGAAAGTAAGACCAAAATAAATCAGTGAAGACTTCAAAAGTAGAGTGCATGAATTTTATAGCAGTCTATTTTGTGGCATTTTCTTTCAAGTGTGTAAACTTTAAAATATATGCGATTCATTAAAGTGTATTTTGTGTATTAACACCATTGTACTAAAGTATACTTTAATAGCTAAAAGCATACATACCTGACCTAGAACTCTAAAGTGCATAAATAAAATGTGGCTTCTCCTAGATTCAGATGGCTACCTTCTTTTGTCTCTTTAGACTTTGGGGCATTTTTTGCAAATATATCACTGGCTTTTTTAGTACGGTGATCATAATGTCATTACATCGTTTGTTCCCTTATGCACAACCATAGTAGCAGTAAAGCCACGGTATCTATTAAGAAATATCCAGTTATATATAGATTGCAGGGAAGCGATTTCAGAGGCAAACTTTTCCAGAAAGAATTTGCAATCATTAAAACAAAAGCATCTTTTGTTTTAAGCATTTTCCACCAAATACCCCCCCCCCTTAACATTCTGGCAGTGATTTCTACTTTCCTAATTACCTGAGCCAATCACTGCAGAGTTCATTGACTTTTTTTCTGACTTTAATCTTCTGTGTTTAATTCACAACGAATGTCTGAGCCCATGCACTTAACTGTCCTCTCCCTCTGTCACTGAATTAGCCAACACTTATTTTAATAGAAAACAAAACAACAGTTCCAGAACTGGAAAGTAGCATTAAAAACAAGGTAGGGAAGCTCAAAATATCAGGGACTGAAGACAAAGATAGGCCATGGACAATTAATAGGAGCAAGTGTTGATCTTGCAAACCCTTTTGAAAAATACACTGCTGCATAGCCCATAAGTAGCGAGATTCCTGTGAGCGCAGCATTCCTAGTTTACATTTGTCATGGAGGTTGTGCTGAGTGAAGGAAAGATACTGCTCAGTAAGGCTTCTGAGGTAGGGGACATGGGGTTCAGAAAAGCCTATCTGAGCCAGCTTTCAGAAATATTACTTAGCAGCTAGGCTCTCCTTCTTACTCTTTGCCATGGCAGCTGGACCTATTATCTTGCACATTAAGGTGGTAAAAAACAAAAACAAAAACAAACCCCGTTTCTTCTCATATCTGAGTCTGATTGGTCATGAACATTATCTGAAAGAACAATCTTGACATCCCAAACTGGACATGCACTGATCACCCTCTACTTGTAGCAAACAGAAAAATTTCCATACAAAAAAATTCAAAAGATGAAACCAAAGTCTGGGTTGTAAGTTGTCACAACATGACACAACAGTTATGTAAGTAATGGAGAGAAAGTAAGTCATCTCTATATTACCAATGCAATTTGAGAGAATATTTATTCTCCAAGGAGAATGAAAGGAAAACAGTCTGATATCAGGAAATATTGCTATTAGAAGGAGAAACGGGTTTTTGGATTTAAAACCACACGACTATCACCTCTGCTTTGAATTCTGTAATTTGTATGTGAGAGACTCAATAAAAACAAGTAACTCAGAAGTGTTAAAAGGATGAACAAAAATGCCAGGTGAGTGGATTGAATGGGAAATGTCAGAGTCAGTATGACTTTCAGATAAAGTGGCATTCAAGGGCAAAAGCATTAAACAAGGCAAAGATTACAATGATGATCAGCCTAGATTCCATGATCCCATTATTATAACCACTCAGTTGTTCAAGTGTTCAATTCTTTTATTCCTTTTTCCTTCTATGTTACCTGTAACTTTACCCCTGGTTACATCCAATTATCTGTCTGTTCCAGAACTGAAAACTTGTTGCTGAATATGGCTAGAGAAAACCCACTTAATAACACTGTCTAATCTCAATCTCATGTTAAATTAATGACAACATACTTCAAGGGAGCCTTTAATGCTGCCAGGGTATAAAACCTAATTTGCTTTTGTCTGCTCCCTCTCCTATTCTCATAACTCCATCACTTCTTCCTTTCTCCTCACTATTTGAGGATGACCTTGCTTCTCATTTTTCCTGTGAACACAGACAATTAAAAGAGAGCTTTTACTTCAACAAATGTAGTAACTATTCTGTCTAATTCCATGTGCATATACCCTGCCTGTCCTCCTGCTTTTGTAGACGTACCATCTATGATCCTAACATAATCTCTCCAATTAAGCTTCTCTGTAAGTCTGAAGCTTAAAGAAGAGGACCAGTGGAAAAATATACCTTTAGGAAGTGTCAGCATTAGATGGTATTTAAAATTAAAAAAAATAATAATTACACAGTGGTAGTTAACACTTATACAGGGATTTAATGGGCCAGATACTTTCCTGAGTACTTTACATATGTCAACTCAAATTTAATGTTGACAACAGACTTATGAGATAGGTATTATTCTCATTTTGCAATGATAAGCCTAGACATGAACATCAAAGGTGGTAATAGAAAGAAAAGGCATCCAAGGACTGAGATCTGCTACATTCTACCATAGAGGTCAGGGAAATAAAAAAGGAAAAAAGCAAAGGAGACTGAGGATGGTAAGCCAGTGAAGTAGAAGTAAGCCACAGAGATTGTGTTATCTGGAAGCTAACTGAAAAAGCATTTCAGTGATGACTATTCTGTCAAGTACTGAGGACTGAATATAGACCTTTGTGAATTGATGATAATTGGTGATGTTGAAGAAAGCCATGTTGGTGGAGTGATAAAGTTGAAACACAAATAGAGGTAGGTTCAGAAGTTATATTTTGACCACGTTAAGGCTGAATCAATGTTACATATCTCTGCAGAGATGTCAAGTATGTAGATAAATATACAATGAGTAGTTAGAGCTGAAGATATAACTTTGGGAGTTATTGACACACAGGTGATATTTAAAGCCATGTGGGTGTATTACATCCTCAAGGGATAGTGTGCAGAGAGAATAAGGAGTGGCTCAGGAAAGAGGACTGCATCAACATTAAAAGGCAGGGGAGCAGGAACATTATGAAAATTAAGAAGGTTCATCCAATGAGATAGGAAGAGCACCAGGAGAATGCCCCATTCAAAAAACCAATAAAAGAATGTGTTTTAGGAAGAAGTGGTAAACTATGCCCAAGTTTCTGAAAAGTTAAATGAGAAAATAATAGTGTTCACTGCATTGATGAACATGCACATTAATGATAAGTTTGTGTAGGTTTTATTCTCCCCCTCCCTGCAATCAAGAGAATCTCAGTATCTCACATCAAGAGCAGCTTTAAACATCTTCCCAATTTCTACCCACTCTCACTCTTTCCAGGCTCCCCCCGCCCCCCCCAAAAAAAGTGGTATTGGAACTGACATCTGAAAAATAATTACAGCGTAAGTAGGGAAAAGAAGTTAGCTAGGAGACTGTTCCAAGAAGAAATCTATTATTTAAGACCCTGAGGTAGAGAGGAACATAACTAATTAGAGGAAGTGAAAGAAGGGCCCTTTGGCTGGAATGAAGCGAATGAGGAAATAGATTGAAGGCGAGGCTAAAAAGCAGATAGGGAAAAAAGTCATTCATCCATAATGTACTGATAGGTTGCATAGTTTTTTCTTTTATCCTAAAAGCAATGAAAACCTCTAAAGCGTTTTAATCTGGAGTGCAACAAGATCAATTTTGCATTCTTGAAAAAATTTACCCTGTGGAGAATAGATCAGAGGAGTACAAGGGTGATTGTGGAGACCTAAGGGAGGAGGCTGATGTCCTAGTCCATGCTACAGATAATGAATTAGACTAAGATGGAGATGGAGAAAAGCTAATGGGTTGGAGGGATATTTAGGAAATAAACTTAGTATTATTTAGTGGTTTATTGGACTGAAAAGTGAATGACAGGGATGTGTCAAAGGGTGTCTTTCTAGTTATGGGCCTGAAGAAATGGTGGACTAATTTAAAAGAAAATGAGCATGAGTACAATTTTGGATATGTGGAGCATGAGATTGATTTGAGAAATTCAAGTGTTGGTGGAAGTTTGATAGATGGGTTGGTACTCATGGAACAGTTTCAGGTTGGGGATAGATACCGAGAAAAAACTGATGGTTACTATATGGGAGGGTGTTGGGGGATGGGTGAGAAAGGTGAAGGGATTAGGAAGTACAAATTGGTAGTCACAAAATAGTCATGGGGATGCGAAATACAGTATGGGGAATATAATCAATAATGTTATCACAACTATGTAGGGTGTCAGATAGATGGGTACAGGACTTATCAGGGGGATCATTTCATAGATTGTGTAGAGGCCTGACCACTGCACTGTACATCTGAAACTAATATAAAATAATATTGAATGTCAACAAATTAAGTATATATATA
>NW_017731688.1:1991645-1992786 GCF_001890085.2 Hipposideros armiger
ATAGTCAGTGGTATTGTAATAGCTATGTACAATGTCAGGGGGTTATCACTTTGTGAGGGGTGTAAGTGTCTGATCATTGTTTTTTTGTACACCTGAAACAATGAATTTTTTTTAAAATGTATGGATTAGAACAACCAAAAACAGAAAATAAAACTGAACAAAACCCCCCCCAAAAAAACAGAGTGGGAAGAGGGGACTAAGATCAACTTTTGGAAATTTTAAACTTTCAAAGGATGAGTTTAAGAAGATGAGTTAGCAAAATAAATTGAAAAAGTGGAGAAAATTTTTTTATTGGGTTTTGTAATCCGGAGGTTATTGGTAGTTTTAGAGTGATTTATTTTGATAACGTAGTGGCAGGGAAGGCATTGATGTGTTGGAAGAGTAAATGGGATGTGAGAAAGTGGAAACAGTAAATATGAATAACTATTTGAGAATGTCAGGGATGTTCCTGTTGGGGAGCAGAGAGCATGTGCATAGTGTAGGTGCTCAATAAAATACTTGTTGAATGAACAAATGAGCAACTATGGTTTTTGTACACAATTTTATTCAAATGATTAATGTAAGAAGGAATTCACATTGAATTTTTGCAACATATTAGGAATTTAATTCTTCCTAATTCATCCTGTAAGGTAGATAATATTGTTCTAATTTTTTATATGAGAAATCTGAGATTCATAGAAGTTATGCAGTTGCCTAAGTTCACACAATGAAGGACTGGCAGAGCAGGAATATGATCCAAATCTCTGTCTCAGGGTCTATTCTGTCTTAGAAAACAACAACTTCTTTGACCACAGAAGTCAATTTTTTCATAGCTAGAGGTATCCTAGGAATATACTCCTTGGGCCTGGCTTTATCTGGTCCAATAAACTATGTGTGAAGGTCCGCTTTAAGTCAGGGATTCTCAACCATGGCTGAGCATTTATTCACCAGGAATGCATTTCAAAAAGATGAATGACTATGCCCTACTTGAGCAATGTCTGAGACTACCAGGGAATCAATATTTTTTAAAAGCGTGTGAGGTTATTCCAATGTGCCATCAGAATTAAGAAAAATTGTTTTGGATTGTCATCAGATGACTAATTAATAAAAGCCTGAAGGCCTAAATTATAACCAAGTTTATTCCGATGATATCTTCCTCTGC
>NW_017731688.1:1997671-1999042 GCF_001890085.2 Hipposideros armiger
TGAACAGATACAATAATTCTTATAAAACATTAAATCAAATTCAGCAATATGTAATAAATATGAATACTCTATGATCTGGGGTTTGCATGAGGAATGCAAGGTTGTTTTACTATTGAAAATCGATCAGTTTTACTCATAATCATAACAGAATAAGAAGAAATTTTATATAATACTCTTAAGTGGTGAAAATGTATTTCACAATTAAACATTCATGTTAAAAACATTCACCAAACCAGCAATAGAAGGCAACTTTCTCAGCATGAGAAAAAACTTCCATGCAAAACCTACAGCGAACGTCATATTTCACAGTGAAAATCCCAATGTTCTCTAAGATTGCAAACAATCCATTGTTGTCTTCTATCACCACTTTTCTACATTGAATTGGAGGTTTTGGTCAGCACAATAATATCAATAAATGAAATTGCTAAGTAATTAAATAAATTACAAGACTGTGTAAATAGAGTGAGGAGTCTACAAAAATAAGTGAGAGAGGAAGGTTGCAGGATACAAGGTCAATGTACAAAATCAGTTGTAATTCTGTATACTAGCAAAGAAAATGGGAAATTGAAATGAAAAACAATACTTTTAAAATAGGATTCATAGTCATGAAATAATTAGGAATAAATTTAATAAAATATGTCAGATCTATATACTAAAAACTGCTAATGTGGAAGGAAACCTAAATAAATGGAGCTTTAAATCACGTTCATTGATCAGGGGTCTCAATATTGCTAAATAACTCTCCATAGGTTAGCCCACTTATTTACTGTAATACCAATCAAAATCTCATCAAAGTTTCCTGCATAAATTGACAAGCTTATTTTAAAATTCGTATGGAAATGCAAAGGACATAAATTAGCCAAAACAGTTTTGGAAAGATCAAACTTGGAGGTTATACAACCAAAGGGAAATCTGAAAGGTGGTAGGAAGAAGACAAACTGGTTTGAGACCCTGAAAACTAGAACATAGAGTGGCACGATGTCTAACATTCTTACCCCACCCAACAGATAGCCATCCAGACCTAGGACTTCTTGAGCCACAAACTTGTAACAGAAGGTAGCCCAGAAAATTTAAAAAAGAAAAACAAAAAAGAAAAGAAAATACGCTCAATAAAAGAGAAAATTACGTGTAAACTGAAGACTGTATTGGTAGCTCACTTACTTTAGAAAATATTTTAGGATGTGCACATTGTATATTTCATAGAACAAAAGATATATACTTTGTTGAACAACTGTATTCTCACTGCATATTAAGGAGTAAACTGATGATACAGAAATTTACCAGTGACTGGTTTATGTGAGAATCTATGGAACAAGAAGAAAACCTATTTGGAATATCATCTTCAATTTGAGTGTAGGCTTTAGGAAAGCT
>NW_017731688.1:2001527-2003470 GCF_001890085.2 Hipposideros armiger
TTAAGGAGAAAAATATAATTAATACAATGGTTAGCATACTAATGCATAATAATAAAAACAGTAGATTATTGAAAACAGTTCAACAAAATCTTATGTTTGTATAACAGTTTGTTTTTGAAAATAATTTACAAATATGTCTTTTTATTTTCATAAAACCCTGTGATGTGGGAAGGGAAAATCTTTTCCTCCCATTTTACAGGAAAAAGTATCTGAGGCTCCGAAAATGAATTTTGTTAAAGGCGACACAGCTAGTACATTGTAAATTTAGAACTATAATTCTTAGTTTTAGAAAACTGATCTATTTTTACTGAAGATGAATCAAAAGACTTGGCATCCAGATAAATCTGTGCCATAGAGCATGCTACTACCTGTAAAGCCAGTAACACTCCATCATTTGTTAGGCTGTAAATGTGAAGAAAGCAATTTAAATACAAAATATGAAATGTAAAAAATAAAGTGAGAGGAATATATTCCATCTGTTGTTAAAAATACAAGCTGATTGTTACTATTATAAGTTTGGTAATTACTCTAAATATTTTAGGTAGCTTTAAATTTGACACATCTATTAACAGAAATAAAATAATTGTTTTCATTTTTCATGGAGAAAAGTAATTACTCTGTGTTTACATGCTGTGTATGTTACTTTTTAAACATCTATTTCTAGCTTAATTTAGAAACAATGGTGATAACTGTCATTATAATGCTACTATAATAGACTGTTCTGTAGCTGTTCATCCCAGATGTTTACCCATTGCTCTTTCATAGTCCACATTTATAGTACATATTTTTCATAGAATTATACCATTAAACTTCCAGTGCTTTTGGCATAACTGAAAAAAAAAAAAAGTAAAACTTGAAAATTGATTAAAAGCCAAATCCAAATATATGCTGTTTATAAGAGACTACAGCAACAACAACAAAAAGTAACTTTATAAGATTAAAAGTAATAGGATGAGTAATGATCTGGCAAACAGACATAATAGAAACCAATGAATATAGGCAGAAAATTCAAGCAAAAAAAGGTAAAAGGGCAAAGTTTGTCCTTTTTGTACCAAGTGTTAATTAGGTTAGTCCTTTGATATTTTTGAAGAACAGGTATTTTCATGTAGCATATTATGGTTCTAGAATAGGAATTGGCAAATTATGGCCTGTGGACTGGCTGCTTGTTTTTGTAAATAAAATTTGTTGGATCACAGTCACATCTACTCATTTATGTACTGTCTATGGCAGCTTTAGCTCTCCAGTGACACAGTTGAGTAAGACTGTGACAGAGAACATATACCCAAACTGTAGTCCTATAATATTTACTCTCTGCCCTTTAAGAAAAAGAGAATAGAGGGCCAAGGGAATTTTTGTATTAAAAAGTTGTATCTCTGATAAGAAAATGTAGTTAAATAAACATTAAAAAGGTTTGACCATAGTGGGCACTTATCATTTATGGCTGGCCAACCCCTTGCATGTCCTTTTATTTTTCTGGTTGTTTCTCACAAGGGTAGAGTCTAGAGTCTTAACTTTAAGCTCTTGAGTTGGTTCCACCAACCCAGTTAGATCAATGTGAGACCTGATTGTGAAGAACTTTGTCATTTATAACTAAGGGCACTACTTGTTAAAGTGATTCTGCTTAGGAATATAAAGGAAAAATTCTAAGGCAAATATGACTCAGCATACTATTAATGAATAATTACAACTTAATCAAGTATTGCAGGAATCCAGTGTGGTAAGATTAAATGTATCCAAAAATCCAAAAATATCTTAACATCAATACAAACTAGAAAGAAAAAGATAATGACTTCAATATGATAAAGAAAATACCTCAAGGTAAGGGTGGGGGGGGAGAAACTACTTTGTAGTAAACACTAGAGGCATCTCTACCATAATCACTAAAGACATAAGAACTAACATTATTCTTGTCCTTTCATTAAACTAATATGAGAATAAAATAA
>NW_017731688.1:2005935-2009726 GCF_001890085.2 Hipposideros armiger
CAAGCCATAAACAATGTTTATTAAAGATGGGTTGTAGACCTCCATACAAAAGCCAGAACTAGAAACTTTTTAGGATTATACCTTCAGGATTGGGGTGGTCAAAGTTTTCTTGGGATACATACACATACAGAAAATATTAGAAACTAAAGAAGAAAATTGATAAATTAGATTGTTTTGATAATTAAAATTTTCTCATCAAAAGACAAACTTTAGAAAATAAGCAACATCACAAATTAAAAGAATTGAATAGGGAAGCTATAAACTTGTATTCAGAATATTTAAAGAGATCTTATAATTCAGTGATCAAAAGGCAACCCAAGTTCCTAACTATGTATGGTATCAGGTGGGCACTAGACTTATCAGGGGGATCACTTTGTAAATTATATAAATGTCTAACCACTGTGCTGTACATCTGAAACTAATATAATATTAAATGTCAACTGTAATTGAAAAAAATATTAAAACGAAGACAATAAAAAACAACCCAAGTGAATATGGGTAAACACATTTGATACACTTCACAAGTATAGTTTATAAGCATATAAGTCACCCGGAAATGAAAATTAAAATGAAGGTGAGATTCTAATACACACCCAGTATTGTGATTAACATTAAAAACATAAACTCCAATTATTGGTGTGAAGGTAGAGCAACCAAAATTCTGGTAGATTGCTAATGGGAGTATATAACTGTAATTTTCTACTTTAAAAAATTTTTTTATTTTTAGAGCAGTTTTAGGTTTACAATGAGGTTACAAGGGAGATACAGAGATTTGCCAAGTATCCCTTGCCTCGTCCATGTGTAGCCTTTCCTCTCACCAACATCTCTCACCACCTCACCAGAATGGACTTATTTTTTTAACCAAAGATGAACCTACCTTGATACAATATAATCACTCAAAGCCCATAATTTACCTTAGGGTTCATTCCTGGTATTGTACAAAATGTATATTGGTATCTGTCAATCATTATAATATTATACAAAGTATTTTCACTGCCCTAAAAATCTTCTGTGCTCTATTTATCTCTATCCTATCCCCCACCCCAAGCAACCACTGATTTTTTTTTATTGTCTCATAGTTTTGCCCTCTCTGATTGCATATAGTTGGAATCATGCATTTTGTTGCCTTGTTCAGATTGTCTTTTTTAACTAGTAATGTACATTTAAGGCTCCTCCATTATTTTTCATGGCCTGAAAGCTCATGTTTTTTTAGCACTGAATAATATCCATTTTCTGGATGTATCATGGTTTATTTATCTGTTTACTTACTAAAGGCCATCTTGGTTGTTTCCAAGTTTTGGCAACTATAATAAAGTTGCTATAAACATCCATGTACACTTTTTTGTGTAGACATGTTTTTCAACTCCTTTGGGTAAATACCAAGGATCTTGATCGCTGGATCATATGGTAAGAGTATGTTTAGTTTTGTAGGAAACTGTCAAACTTTCCTTCAAAGTGGCTGTACCATTTTGCATTCCCACCAGAAAAATGAGAGAACCTATTGCTCCACATCCTCATCAACATTTGATATTGTCAATGTTTTGGATATAAGCCATTCTAATAGGTGTGTAGTGGTATCTCATTGTTGTTTGAATTTGCATTTCCCTGGAGACATGCGATGTGGATCATCTTTTCATGTTTACTTGGCATCTTTATATCTTTTTTTGGTGAGGTGCCTGTTAAGGTCATTANGGGCAATAGATGGGGGGAGGGGGGTTGTTACCTGGTGAGGGTGAAAAGGGTAACTATTGCATTGTTCTGTACACCTGAAACTAACAATAAAACAAAACAAAACATATCTTAAGATCATTCCCAGATTATATGGTAAATTTACAGCTAATTTTCTTTGTGGCAAAAACTTAGGAGGCTTAATGTATAATTAGAAAATAAAACTCACTTGCTGCTTTAAAAAAAACAAAACAAAAAACAACAACATCTGTCTCTGGATGAATTTCTGCTTCTCTGTGGGATCTGCCCTCTTTGTGGGCTTGTGTCTGGTGGTAAACATAGGAAATGGGTGGTTGGCTAGGCAAGAAGTTCAAAAGATGAGTAGGGACAGAGAAAAGACAAGTTACTCCCTTCGGGGAGCAGTCATCATTGGATCTGTCAACCATGATCCATCTGTGAATAATGGAGAATGCTTCATTTCTGCTTCCAAATATGATGCACGGACCTTGTCCTTGGAAAATTTTACTTAGAATAATATAAGGAAGTGGTATGGGAAATGTATTTCCCAGCCTTGTTTCAAGGCAGTAGTGCTAGGCTAACAATCCAGCACAATCAGCAATTTACACACTAGAAAATACAATGAAACAAATTTTTCTTCCTACAAAGAAAACTGCTGGTCCAGATGAATTTACTGGTGATTAGTATCAGGTATTTTAAAATGATATGAGAGTAATCATAAATATTATTTCAGAAAATAAAGGAATTGATACTTCCAATTAATTTTATGAGTCATTATCTTTACACCAAAACCAGACAGAGATATTATAGGGGAAAAAAGAAAAAAAAAACCCTACAAATTAATATCTATCATGAACACAGGCACAAATATTCTTAATATATTANTGGGTTAATGATTGGTTAAAAGGAAAATTGTTCTCTGACATAACATAACCTGTAAAAAGTGATTCAGGGGGCTTTTGAAGTCCTTAAAAGATGAGAAACCTGTGGATTGCATCCTGTCTTGGAAAATGTTAACTTGTGTGTATGGAAGAATCCCATGCTCACCTGGGATTTGTCCCTAAACCAAATTCTACCCTGAAAGAACTGGAAAGAATTGCTGAGAGGAATGAAACAAGCAAGTGACTTGCTGCTTTACTAGTCCCATGGCTAGATTCTCTCTGCTTTCAGCAGGATTTTTCCATCTTCTTTTAAGAAGAGCATTCTTCAATAAACAGAGCATGCATGCTGGGCATAATTTACCCTTTTCTTGATGACTCAGGCCATAATAATGAACACTGGTTGGTATACTCAACTGTATTGAAAGATGCCCCTAAGAGCTATTAAGATATGCAGTACTGTTTGTCCTGACTAACAAAGTGCTCCCAGATGACCTAAATGTTTCAGACTGTAGTTGCTCCTCAGTGGAATGTACACCAAATAGAAAATATGTTTTCGTGGACTGCAGGGAGATATCTGTACTGTGGGACTAGATCTGAACATGATGTTGGTATGACTGCCTTTGTTCTTTGAAGTAAAAACCTCTCCCCAAATTTTATCTGTTGCGTGAAGCTCTGCCCTTACCATTCCAAATGTATTGGGGAGGCATAAATGACCATTGCCATGGGTAATAAGAATATTGGATTTGAATGCCAAATTTAACCATAATGCAGGGTGTGCAGACTAAGGACTTCAAAGTGTGAATCTCTGCCCCTCGAATCATAAATCTCAGTTGGGAAATTTAGTTCTCCAATGTGACATATTCTCTGAAAAAATATATGCCAAAAAATTCATCAGAATGCTTTTGGTTTCTCTTTAAATATGCAAATATTATAGGAAGGGTTAAAAGTCTGTCATTTATTATTATGAAGTAGATTAATTTTCATTCTGATGCCTTCTTAAAAACAAATATACAAAGCTACTAGAATTTTTGATGGCGGGCAAGGGTAAAGGAAGAAAGGTTATTTTGAAGACTCAAATATTTTGAGAAGAGGAGTAGTTAAGTAGAGAAGTCTCAGTGGGAAACTCTGGGCTTTCATTAGAAGGTACCATGAAGATACTGGGCACTTGAGAAGCAAAAGGAGTAGAAACATAGGATGGAGAAAGCAAGAAAAAACAAACAAAAT
>NW_017731688.1:2015596-2015822 GCF_001890085.2 Hipposideros armiger
CAGAAGTCTGTGAGCTCCTTTAGAGAAGGCCTATGTCTGATGCCTGCACAGTGTAAATGAAATAAAATCAGGCCATTATAGACTTCTCTCTCATTTGCAAGCTGAGACTGGAAGCCAGAGGACAGAGGAATGATTTACAAACCACTAAGAGAAACTATTTATAATCAATGACTACTAAACACAGACAAATTACACACACACACACACACACACACACACACACATA
>NW_017734642.1:0-3428 GCF_001890085.2 Hipposideros armiger
AAAAAAGGTGGGGGGTGGCTATGCATGTGTGGGAGCACGGGGCATATGGAAATTCTCTGTATCTTCCTCTCAATGTTGCTGTGAACCTAAAACTGCTCTTAAAAACTAAAGTCTTAAAAATAATTTTTTTAACAGTTGTTTGCTTTAAGCCACTACATTTTGAGGTGGTTTGAAAGCTAACTGATACACTGAGTCAATGCATTCAGCTGGCCAGACCTTGCAGTGGCCTTAATTTTTTTTTCTTTTTGCCAGGACCTAGATCTGCTTGTAGAGAGGCCTTATTCTCCAAAGAAGGAAAAAAAACATTATCTCATTGCTTTAACTTTTTTCTGTTGTTTTTCACTCCTAGAAGTCCTTTGATGCTCACCTCACTTCCACAGGTATATATATATATATTTCCTTGTTATCTTCTATTACAAAAGCCTAGGGTATCTTACACACATGGTTAATTACAGGGGCAGTACTCACACAAGCAAAACTGTGGTTGGAAACTTTTAATTGGGCATACAAGTGGCCACCTAAATGTTCAAATTAAATGGTTAGCCATCCAACCACGACATGGTAAATGCAGGGCAAATTTCTCCCACAACTTTTCATGGTCTCAAATGGTGCCTAAAGTTCAATCTATACAACAGTAGCCTAGATAAACACTATTTATCCATCCATCCATCCATCCATCCATCCATTCTTTCAACACAGTTCTTAATCACCTACCGTGTCCAGGCACTCTGCCAAAAGAGCGAACAATACAGCAGAGAACATAACCTAAGTGGTCCCTGTCATTTAGGGATCTTGTGTTCCACACCAAATGCTTTGACTCTTTAAATTTCCTTGGTGTGGGTCAAGTTGAGAAAGTTCTAGTAAGCCTCTACCCTTTGAAGAGAGCTAGAGGACATGAGAGCAAAAGACATATTTTAAAGCTTTGTTTCAGCAATTTTTCGTGACACCAAATAATACATTTCCATTATTTTTCACACACACACACACACACACACACACACACACACACACACACACACACCCTCCATGGGAATTGCCTGATGATATGAATGAATAAAGAGTATGTTGTTTTGAGCATCAGAGAGGCATCAAGCACATGATGAACTATTTGGATGTAAAGCTAAGCCTCACATTCAGGGAAGCTGAAGAATTGTAACCACCACCCACCCATGGAACAGAGGTCCCTTAAATGCTGATAACACAAAAGAAAGTCATCATTGGTTTGAATTACTTGGATGACTCTCTCAAGTTCCTCCCATCCTCATGGCCAGAAGGAGGAAGAATGGTGCATAGATGGCTCTGTTCATTCAACAAATAATTTTTGAGCTGCTGCTATGTCTTAGGCTTTGTTCTGAACGCTGAGGGTGCAGCGGTGAAGAAAGCAAGACAAAAAATCCTGCCCTCATGGATCGGACATTTCAGGCAAAAAAGACATTTTAATTAACAACAAATAAGAAAAATAAATCTCGCTTGAGATCATAGTAAGTGCTATATAGGAACATCCATATAGTCCACCTGTGATGCTTGGCATCTTTTACCGTGACTGCCAATATTACGCTAATCATCTTTTTCATAGCCAAGCGAATACTGAGCACAGTTCTGTCTTTGTTCCGTTCAGACCAACAGATATATGGTACACTTCAACAAGCGTGGGAAGAAGGACAAAGGTGAAGAACACATTTCTTGCCCCCAAGGCAGGAGTGCCACCAAATAAACACAGAATTTCAATATCACAGGGTAGGCCCTTGATAGAGGTAGCTACAGGTTGCTGTAGGAACACTAACACTTTCTGGAAACTTCTGAGTTTCCTCTTGTAGAATAAGGAAGGGTTTTTCCAACAAGGAGGCATGGAAAGGACTTCCCAGATGGCTAGAACAGCCTGGGCAGAGGCCAGCAGGCCATGATCTCCATATGAAAGACGGCGTGTGGGCACATGGGGAAGACGTACTGACTCTTGGATATTCCCAGATGGTAAAATGTGAAGTGGTTGTTTCCACAACACATGTCTATCAAGCTAAGATGGCAAAAGCCTTTCCACAGTAAACCCGAAATCTAGAATGCCAAATTATTACTTTCGCCCAACCCTTTGACAGGCAAGGCAAAAATAAAAACATCTCTTCTTCACTCCCATTGAAATCTTTCCCCTTTTCAAAAGCTTGTAAATGAAATGCCTCTTTACTGTGGAATCCATTCTATTGATTTGTTGTAAGAAAAGATCTCTCCTAAAGAAAGAAAAGCCATCTTTGATCTGACTTGACAAAAAGATCTAATCAAACAATAAAATCTATGACAAAAAAAAAAAGAAGCAAGCTTCTTTGAGCCACATCAAATATATAAAAGAGAAAATGCTTCATTTAAATGCTGAAAACTAACACAAAACAGCTTGAAATGTAATAACCTCTGTTGAATAAGTGAAACCACATGTTGATCTGACAGGAGTTTCTAAGACACAATTAAAGGTCACTTCATGTACAAACATCTCATTCCTCACGGAGAGGCTGGAATTGTTACATATTTGGCCACTGTTTGGCAGGTGCTGCAACCTGGCATAGGTGCCTCAAACCGGGATTAAGGTAACACTCCACACACCACAAGCCTGAAATCTACATACCCCAGGAGATGGACAGCCCTGGATTTCAGCTCCTCGTGCCTTGAAGTCCTAGAAGACTGGACTGAGAACATTTTAGGATCCCTGCTAATTCAGAGCCAACATCCCTCCCGTAGAAGAGGCTTTACTCAAAGACAAAAACACAGCTTCCTTTCTATCCTGCCCACCTTCTCCTCCCCAGACCCCCAGAGTCCAAAGAGAGAAGTTTGGGTGCCTCTCGTGGAAGCAGGGGTGTTCCAGCCCCAAAGCCGCATTTGGAAATGCCTTCCGGCAGCTGGGAGGTTTCAATTCAAGACTCGTAATAGGGAAGACAGGATATTTGGTAAACTGACTTTTTAAAAACTGCTCTCAGCCCCGAGGCTGTCTCCTCTGACCATATCCCTTTAAGAAAGGATGTGCTGGAAAGAACGACTTCAAAGTCTTGCTTTCAAAGGGGAAATCACATCTAGAAAGCTTTTCTCAGAATGAGAAACAAATTATTTGATTTGAAAGAGAAGTAAATCTTAAGAGCGAGGAGAGATGATCAAAGAGCAAGTTCATGTGAACTTAAGAAGAGCCTCTTTCCAGTGGAACGTGACTTTCCTCTTTCCGATTCACTTGACACATTTTGAAGATAGTAAGTTTACTTGAGAATCAAAATAAAGAAGCAGCGTGCGTTCCAGAAAATCACGTGTTCTCTCTCTCTCTCTCTCTCTCTCTCTCTCTCTCTCTCTCTCTCTCTCTCACAACCCCCCCACCACCACCACCACGCTGTGTGCACCAACTTTTCACACTGTCATCGTGGGCCGGCCCTTGCATGCTTTGGGGAAATCCGTGGGTG
>NW_017734643.1:0-3412 GCF_001890085.2 Hipposideros armiger
TTAATTCTCATGACAAGGCTACAAGATGAGAAAACTGACAGAAAGAAGTTAGGTCAATTACTCAAGGTCACAAAGTCATAGAGTGTAGAAATGCAATTTGGAAACATACATCTTGGGCCAAACCTATGCTATTATGATCTATACAGTACTATTTCTCTATGGTCACCATAGCCTATTAAATATTCTAATATACTATGATTCTATTTTTAAAGGCATAGTAGGTTTTGGTTGCCTCCCCAATCAAAAAAATAAAATAAAATCTGTTTTGTCCCTTTCTCTTAGCACATGGCCACACACATACTTCGAGTCTTTATTTCCTATATTGCAGCCAGGTATATCCTCGTGTTTAAAGTTTCACAATGAAATCTGAGCGCATTTGGATTATGCCATATTCCAGTCTGAGCCATGAAACATTGAATAAGTATTCCTGACATTCTTTCTTTTCCTGTCTCATGGTCTGTTATTCAGATACATGCCTCGGAATCCTAGAGTATTTGGTCTACAACATGACATACTCTTTCAAATATTTTAAAACATATATTGAATCCTTTTTGATGCAGTATGGAGGTTACCTGTATTAATATAAAAGACAAGCAAAATGAATAGGATTTTTTAAATTTATGTAGAAAATTTCAAAAGAAAGAGACAGAGAAAAAGAGAAAGGAATCTGTGAACTGAAATTTAAACATACACGGAACAATTCCTTTTTGCGGGAGAGGAGATAAAGTGTTAATTTAGTAAAACGTTATACAAATAATCTAAGATTGCAAGTGACTACTATTTCTAGCATTGATGCTCTTTTATACTCACTCCAACTGTAGGAGCTCCATCAACGCCAACAGTAGTGACATGTGATATCTGACACAGATCCATCCTGCCTTGCTCTTCAAGGCTTATATATAGGAAATTTTTATTTTTTCCTACATTTTAGAGAGAGAAAGGACTTTCTATCCCAATTCCAGCTGTGTCCTTCTATGTTATGATGAACTTCCCTCAAAGACAATTAATAATTAAATTTACATTTGCATCCAGAAACTTGGTATTGCATGAACTCTGCCTAGAATATTCTCCACTCCTGACTTGCACCTACTCAATCAGCTATTTCCACATGCTCTCAGCTTACGTGCCACCTCACAGAGAAATCCTGCCTAACTGTTTCGAGTCCCTGCAATTTCTCCCCCAAGAGGCTAAAGGTCGTGTTCAAATAAAAATGTATCTTTCCACGTGCAGAAGCAGATGTGTGTATGAGAGCAGTGGGGGAGAATAACGTGTAAAATGTGTGGAGCCATTCTGTGCAAAATTTTCCCAAATACACGATGTGAAATTTGAAGGAGTTTGGTTGTTACATTTGTTCGTCTTCGTTTTCCATTTATTTTATAAATACACTGATTTCCTATTAAACTGAATAACTTGAAAAAAGAACACGCAAAACAATTTAACTTTCCCTGATGATGTTAGTACTCATGAAATCCCTCCTAAAATAAGCTGTTGAAATAATTCGAATTCATTCTTCACCGTGTGTGGCAAGGATTCTTCTCAGTAGTAGGAGGTGCAGTAAGAAATGTTTATGTGAAATTCTCCAGGAACAGAGTTGCAGGGGAGAAAGGAAAGTAGATGGTCTTGGAATTCCTGAAAGCTGAGTAGTAAGAAAAAGTGCACTTTGAGACCGCTTTCTCTCATGTACATTCTGCAACCCAGTGATAACCACGGGACTGTCCCAAGTAGTTCAGAACATCAAGGATTGCCTTTACCTTTGGCTCTGCTATTCTACTCAGGCTCCCTGCATGTATGACTATAATGTCCTGGGTAGATCCTGTTTCAAGAAGCATCTTGTGCCCATGTTGATTTTGTCCAGCAGAGACTCAGTACCAGTCCTGGATTAAGTACCACTAGATTTACATGTAAGAGATAAGAAAAAAAATATTACAAGCAAAACCTTCATTTTCTTTAAGCCATAGTTTGCTGGTTATGTTCTATCACCATGGATGAGTAATAGCAAACCTAACATTAAATGAACCTAACAGTAGCTGTTAATATTTTCTAAGGAATTTGAAGGCAAGGCATACCTTATTTATATTTGTATCCCCAGAACTGAGCACAATATCTGACCTTATAATATGTGCTCATGAAATATCTGATGAGCAGTAAAATAAAGATTATAATAAGTAGGACTGGATGTCACAAAAGGAGAGGCGAAGTGAATTGCCTGATGGGACATTTAACAGAACAATGGTGAGTGTGCCCTGGAGACCTACAAGTTAACTCATGAAAGGCCAAAGTAACTCATGATGCAGAAAATTTGTCCAGAAACAATTTAGTGGTTTTGGGACAAATGGTAGACACTGCAGAATAACCACATCTGTTCAGTTCACGGTAATTTATTATGAAGCTGAGAGGTGATAATATAGGCCACCCGTACTTCATTTATAAAGGATAAAAGAATTCTTGGTAAGGAAGTTAATTTCAAGTAAGTTTTTCCATCAGGAAGTATAGAGAGAAGCAAAGACACAAGTGTTTACTTCTGGATTCCAAATCTCACTACATAATCTTTCACAAATTCATCAGTCTTAATCTATTGCATTTGCTTTATCTATAGAGGAGGAATAAAGACTTCCAACATTTAGGATTCTTGTAAGGGCCAATATGATTATGTAATTAAGGCACCTTGGAGCAGGGCTGGACACAGTGAAGAATTCAGTAAATGGTACACAGCAGCAGAATGTTATTACAGAAGTAAATCTTTGGAAACTGGTAATACACAATGACTCATCACGAGCAAAGGGCGTGATAAAGAAAGAGCTATGCCATCTGCCAGTGCTAGCTAGCCTTCTTACTGAGAAATCCCAGGATATCCCATTCTCCATTATGTCAGGGTGACCCTGTGTTAAGGAATGGCTTGTGGTCTAGTAGAGTCTTGAGAAGCAATCTGGGTTTCCTGGACTGAACCCCTGAGGTTGCATCCCATGTGTCTGGTAAAACACTAAAATCAACAGCTGTCAGTGAATTAGGAAGCATTAAAGCATCCTGCGTAGAGCATATAAAATATACATTATATGTTGGATTGAGGTTTGCAAAACAAGTTGTTTACTAGTAGGGACACAAACTAGGCCGCACACGTGTGAGACTGGTAAGAGTGAAGAACATGTTTTTGTGTGAAACCGAGCATAACAAAATTGAATGAAAAACACGTTCACCAAAACAAGTTTTGGTTATCACCTAAGAGGTAAACAACTCCTGGCAAACATCTTCTGGTTATCATCTAAGAAGTAGACAAATCCAAGGAAAAGCGGATAAAGGCAAAACTCCAGAGCAGTGCCATGAGTATTCTGGTTGGGCGCTCCAGCTAAGACCCTCTGCGGGGTGCAAGGCATGATACTCCGGGATTCCCCAAAGTTCTTCCTTGCGAGACCTG
>NW_017734644.1:0-770 GCF_001890085.2 Hipposideros armiger
GACTGTCTTTTTCTATCCCTGAGGCCATATTGCAATTACCAATTTGTATTGTCTCATCCCTTCCCCTTCTCCTTCATCCCCACCCCCTCCCAGCTAACAACCTTCAGTTCTTCCTCTGTGTCTCTGAGACTATCACCATCCACTTCTCCCATCCATTCAGTTCCTTATGATCTTCTTTATTTTGGTGCTTTATAAATCTCTAAATGCTACTTTTTCTAAATTAATATTGTTTTTTATAGATTAAAAAGTCATAGATACATATTTATCTAATATTTTACTTTCATCATTTGTGTTTCTTTCTACCTTTGGTGCCCCAAGAAATAACCATACAGTTAGATTTCTTTTTTTTTAAACCAATCTTAAATGCTATGACCTGTTGTTTTTAGGCTTATTTATATTCATTATATAATATTCATTTGCTTAAATAATATTAATTATTATAAATATTATCATTTATTATCCTACTTGGCACTTCAAAAATCCTGTCTCCTTGTCTCTTTTCTGTTGAGGGTCTTTATTTGGGTCTGTTTGTGTTCTATTATATGATGAAAGGAAGTTATTTCATCTTAAAGAGTAGGAGGGCTTGAACACTACTTGATGATTTAAATGTGTTCTCTCATTAGTCCCTACAATCACCATGTGAAATAGTAATTATTACCTTCAACATGTAACTGTTTAGGATGGTCCATGATCAACTCTTTAAGGCCTGATCCTATCCCTGTGGGAGCACATCGTTCTTCATAAAGCAAACATGATAGCCAATATCCAAT
>NW_017734644.1:2540-3500 GCF_001890085.2 Hipposideros armiger
GAGATACTAGACCTTTGTCAAATATGTAGTTTGCAAATACTTTACATATTTTCCCAGTCTGTAGATTGTCTTTTTATCCACTTAACAGGATCTTTTACAAAGCTAATGTTTTTAATTTTTGCCGAGGCTCAATTTATCATGTTTTCCTATTATGAATCATACTTTTGATGAAAAGTTTAACATCTCTTTGCCTAGCCCTAGACCTTGAAGATTTTCTCCTTGTTTATTTTTACATCAGTGCATTTTTATTAGGGAAGTACTTGCTGTACTCTTCTCAACTGAAATCAATAATCTTGATTCCAAAGTTAAAAACTATGTAAATGAGTACTTGGATGAATTAGTCATAGTCTACATAGCTGAACTCTTTAAAACATATTTTTGATGGCTCTAGCATTATAAAGAAACACAAAATGCCTCTTCTGTAGGTACAGTCATGAAGGAAGAAGGAATGTGGAAAGATACAATTCCTGTTCTCTGGGCCTTAGAGAGTTATTGGTAGAAGACCAGAATGAAGGGCATCCAATAGAAATGTCAAGGAGGAAACTGAGGCCAGAGATCATGCAACATGTGAAACACACTCGTTTACAGTGGGTGAAGGGCGGACTTTGGAGTCAAGCAGAAACAGAGAACTGTAGCTTGTTCTTCTAAAAGTGTTTACCATCCTGGATTACAGCACCAATGGTAGATGACTCATGTTATTAACAAAGGGTTATAACACGCAGAAGATTAGTAATAGTAAGGACATTGTTGAGAAATAGATTATAACAAAGAAGGACATAAACAGATACCTTGGGTGTTTGGGTCTTCTTATAAATCTGGTCTTTGAAAAGGTCAAAATACAAGGATGTGGCTTCAAGTTTTATTATTTCTAGAAAGGGCTTCCTTACATTAAAAATACGTTTATGGTCTAGGCATAAATTCATAATGACTTCACCAGTACTGGTAGGAGTATCCTATTAG
>NW_017734645.1:0-1089 GCF_001890085.2 Hipposideros armiger
GTCCTTTTTGTCACTTGTTATAGCTTTTGTTTTAAAGTCTATGTTATCTACATACTGTTTCCCCAGGTTTTCTTTCCCCATTACAATTTGCAAAATGAATCTTTTTCTATCCCTTCACTTTCAGTCTCTGTGTGTCTTTCGATATGGAGTGACTTTTGTGGGAAGCTTATGTATCATTTTTTGGGTTTGTTTTGTTTTATTATCCATTCAGTGACGCCATCTTTTTTCCTATCTCACAGAACTTTCAATTATCATTTTGATGATGAAATGCTCAATGAGAGGACTTGTCGGATGGTCCTCTTAACAAGAGAGTCCACTGGGATCTAAGGTAGCCTTGGAAGTAGGATGGGACCCTGTCAGGGCATGAAGGTCCGCAGGCTTTCTGCTGGTTGGAAGAAACGCAGCCCATTTTCCATTTGGGCAGGTCACATGCAATGTATGTCCCTGCTTGACAGACAGTGGGACCTCAAGTTGGAAAGTAAGCAAGTCCCAGGCTCTCCAGACTCTTAAGCAATGGGAGAGGAATTTATGCATGTCTGGTAAGCAAGTCCAGAGCATCCTAGCCTCAACTGATAGGAAAAGAAGACTCCTCCTGAATGCAATTTATCGTTCCCAGACAATTTGTTGGAGAGAAGGTAATGGGGCCGCCACCAAGAATGAGTGCGGCAATGAGGCTCTAGCCCTTCCTGTCTGAGAATGGAGAAAATGCGTGAGTGGTTGAGAGGAACCCAGGACATCCTGAGAGAGGTTGGAGACCTCGTCCACCCACCAGCAGCCGTGCAAGTCACCGGTTTTCCTGTCAAAGGGAGGAGTCCCATGCCCCACAGCTCGTGCAAGTGAGGCATCATGGACAACAGGTCCTACTGGCAAAAAGATGGTGACCTGCCACCCTCTCCGTCGCTGCCAGCCTGTGAGTGGCACTGGAGACTCCTGGTCCTCCTTGCAGAGGTAGGGAACCCAGGACCCTGCTTGTTGTGTAGAATGCCTCACACCGGTGGCTTTCTTGGCAAAGGAACTATCCCGCCCATGAAAGCTATGGTCACAAGGGACTCCTGTTAGAAAAAGGGTACCCAGGCCTTCAGCACGCCC
>NW_017734645.1:2489-6683 GCF_001890085.2 Hipposideros armiger
CAGGTGTAAGAATAGACTGTATTTGAGAAGTTTCTTCTTTCTGCCAGTAGGCCTCTATTGCTATGTAATTGCTTCTTAGTACTGTTTTCACTGTGTGCCATACATTTTGGAACATTGTGTTTTCACTTCCTTTGGCTCAAGGTATTTTTTTATTTCTTCCTTTATGACATTGCTGGCCCATTGTGTAGCATGATGCTTAGATCCTATGCCATTTTGTGTTTTACCATTATCTTCTTGCAATTCATTTCTAGTTCTATTTTAGAGAAGTTGCTTAGTACAATTTCAGTTTCTTATATATATGGAGACTTGTTTGATGGTCTAACATGTGACCTATCCTGGAAAATGTTCCATGTGACCTTGAAAGGAATTTATATTATTCTGATAAGGGGTGAGATACTCTACAAATATCAGTTAAATTCCTTTAAAACCTTTGTTTCTTTGTTGATTTTCTGTCTGGATGATGTATTGCTTGATGTTATTTGCATGTCATTATCCCCTACTATGTCTCTCAATGTCTTCATTTATGACTCACCATGTTTGTTTACAGTGTTAGTTGCTCCTAAGTGTTGCATGGATATGATTAGAAGAGTTCCATCCTCTTGTTTGATTGATGCTTTTATCATAATGATATGTCCTTTTTGTCACTTGTTATAGCTTTTGTTTTAAAGTCTATGTTATCTAAGTATTGTTTCTCTAGCTTTTTACTTCCCCATTTCCGTTGGCAAAATGTATGTATTTCCATCCCTTCACCTTCAGTCTCTGTGTGTCTTTTGATATGGAGTGATTTTGTGGGTTGCATGTGTTTCATTTTTTGGCTTTTTTTTTAATCCTTACTGCCCGGATGTCGAAAAATTGCTGCGTCATCCTGAGCTAGGCTGTCCCAACAAACCTCAGCGCTCTCCCCGTTTGTACCCCAACAAAATCATGGATATTTCTCAATGAACGGGTGCTGCCAGAATGGTTCATAACGTCTCAACCAAGATGGGACTGTTTGGGTGCCATTGCTCCTGCTTTCAAGTATTTCCTTTGTTGGTCTCACGTAATTTTCCATCATTGCTACTCCGGGTCACCTATGAGGCAACCATTTCCCTAAAAACACTGTACCTGTCCAGATACTCAACACCGGCTCTGACCCCAATGATAAAAAATAATTATCCCATCTCAGCAAAGCCTGAAAATTGTCAATAATACCTCCTTGCATCTAAAACCTTAACGTACACATACCTCTCCCTTACANCAGACATACAAGGCAAGAAGACTCCAGTTCATTTAGGGTGACCAAGTGGACCCATTCCCCACATACTGCAGAAGTGAAGGGAGGCCAATACCAGTTCCTATGAGTGGATCAATGAGGCTCTGGGCACCCGCTATAGCACAACTCCTGCAATCTATACTGGTACAAATAAAACTGGACTTTGGTCGACCCATCGGAACGGTGGACTCCAACTTCTCCTGACACATCAAATCCTCTTAACAACTGAGCTAAGGGCCAATAAATGAAGGCCATTGAAGGGGCAACTGAGAGAGACACACAGGGAGCCAGAGAGACCCACCAACACAATGACAGAAGGAGACACAGGAAGAAGGAATGGGAGCGGGAGCACAGCATCCAAGACCCAGAGCTTGACAGCCATGGATGGCTGCTCTCCCTGGGAAACACACTGAGACACGCAAACCGAGGCTGTGCTGAGGTGGCAGCTTACACACTGGAGTGTGGTCGTGCCAAGAACTGGGGTCTTGTGAGGAGGCAGTGCCCTGTCGGTGGCAATCACGGTGGTCACTAAGTGTATGCCACCAGGGTCCCAAGGGTGCAATGGTGCTTGGAGCCTCGCCCAAATTTCCGCCTTGGGGCGACATGTTGTAGCAGCACGTACTGTCTGTGTTTTGTCATGTGCCTCTGTGCTTTTCCCATAGTGGTCCTCTTTCTTGGAATCTGAGGACTTACACGACTCACGGGATGTCAGTGTGTTTCTCCACAGTTGAGTCTGCTATTTTATTCCGGCTCTTTTCCCGTGTATGATGGGAGTCCTGGGTAAGATGGAGGACTACTGTGCATTGGGGGAGACTGCAAATGAGAGGCACACCAGCGAAGAGAGGGGCCTTCCTTAAAGTGGGTCATGTGAGCAAGCACTTGGTATGGGATCGAGCGACAGACAGAGAAGGTGACTCAGTGCTCAGTTGGAGGGAGACAGTCCGTTTTCCCTGCGTCCTTGGTATGCGGTGCCAAGGACATGCATTGCCCTGACTGGAGAAAGCCACCGTGAGCTGGTGCAGTGAAGGTGGAGACAAGCGTAGTGAGAAAGCCTTGGGCCTGAGCATTGCGGGTGGCAGTGGTTGCCTCAGATGGATGGGAGCTACTAGCTTGTGGGCAGGAGCAGGGCGAGGGCTGAAGGAGCACCAACCAGGGGGCCCCGACATGTGTTCGGTGTTGTGAGGCTGTAGGACAGGTCGGCAAGTTCGCCGAGAGCCTGGGTACCAGCAGCAGGTTTGGAGGCTGCAGAGCAGCAACACACAGGAGGTATGGAAACGGAGTCCAGCGTCGGATGGCGGCAATAGTAGGGGAACGCAAAAGCCTGTAGGATGTGGTATTCCAAGCGGTCTCTCATGTAAGTACTAACCAGACACGATCATGCTTACGTTCCGGGATCAGACGACATCATCTAATTCAGAGTGGTATCCCCATAGGCACAGGGACTTGGCATTGTTTGCCCTAGGGGACCCGTTCCGGCTGGCCTGTTAAGTGTGCGTCANAAACCCATTGTGCTGAGCGATATAAGGAGAGATGGCTAGAGAGAAAGCAAGACAGAGGCAGACAGAGACCGTCTGAATGAGAGGAAATGGGAAGTAATTGAAGAGATAGACAGAGGAGTGCTATATTAAGAGAGATGCATAACAGAGAGATCGTGCAAGAAACATACAGAGAAAGATACACACACACCCACAAACACACACACTCAGACACGCAAACACAACACACTGAAGAGAGAACAAGAAACATGAAGAGACAGAGACACAGAATCAGAGACACATACAGACTCAGTCACAAAGAGAGACAGTGATCTAAGGAAAAGAAAACAAGTCACAGAGAGACACAGAGAGACAGACAAAGAGAGAACGAGGGAGCCGGCAGCATCATAAACTTTCCATTACTCATTCTGGAATGACACCCCGTCATTTTATTTTCTTTATTCCTTAGGAGAGAGTCACAAACAATGCCAACCCTCAAAAGGCGGGGCTCACGCAGAGATGTGTGACATGGAGGCAGGCACACTGGGAGCCATCTGGGGCCACCCACACGCAGGCCGAGATAGGTGCTTGGCCCAAAGTCTAAACATAATGGAGTCGCTCGAATGTTCTGTGCCAGAGGGGACTGTGTTGAAAATGGATTTCATTACAGCCCTCTTGATATAGAAGCAGGAAAGCAATGAGCATCCCTGGGTGCCAGGTCAGACGCAGACCGTAGGCTCTGCTCTGACCTCTGCTCAGCACACACGACATCGGTCAGGCCTGCAACAGACATCATGTGACCCCAGCCCAGGGTTTCTACGCACTACAAGTGTTGGTAATGTGATGAAATTTTGAGATGTAGATGCTAGAAAGAACTGTACTATGCACACGGGAAAACTGCGGAGGCCCTGACAACACATGCTGGTCAGAGTCACATCACTGGTGAGGAGAGGAAGCCAGCTCTGAAGCAAGCTCTGGGTCCTCAAAGCCATGGCCCCGGCTGCACCCAGGTTTTCCTGAAAATGTGGCATGGGCAGTGTTAGTGTAACTGGGGGTGGACGTGTTTTGTGAGGTAGGGTGAGCAATCCCCAACCCAGCGGGACTTTGGAGAGTTTTTGTATGAGGAAGAGTTCACAGTTGAGATCCCAGGCTTTGATCTCGCTTCGTGGTCATAAAGCTGAAAAGAATTTGGAACCCTGGTAACCAGGCAAGCACATCATAATGAAGCCCTTTCCCAGTTCACTTTGATGGAGATGCTTGAAATCCTACAATGTTTCCATGCTGAGGCCTATTGGCCTCAGGCATTGGCCTCAGGAGAGCCCAAATGTTGAAACTTTACCCATGTTTTAGACTCTGGTTTAGGTCTCACACAAGATGCTTCTGGCCGTTCTTTGAGAGGTCACCAATATAACACAGGAAGGCCAAAGGCAGACCAGGCCAGGTCAGACAAACACTCTGATCTCACAC
>NW_017734646.1:0-2191 GCF_001890085.2 Hipposideros armiger
TTTTTTTTAATTCCACATATAAGAGAGTTGATACAGTATTTGTCTTTGTCTGGCTTATTTCACTTAACATAGTGCCCTCCAGGTTCATTCATGTTGTCATAAATAGCAGGATTTCCTTCTGGCTGAATAATATTCCATTATATATGTACCACATTTTCTTCATTCATTATCAATGGCCACTTAACTTGTTTCCATGTCTTGGTTGTTGTAAATAATATTACCATGGACATAGGGATGCAGGTATCTCTTCAAGATAGTGATATAATTTCCTCCAGATATAATAACAAAAAGTGGGATTCCTGGATCACATGGTAGTTCTATTTTTAATTTTTTGAGACACCTCAATACTGTTTTCCATAGAGGCCATGACAATTTGCACTCCCATCAACAGTATATGAAGCTTCCCTTTCTTCACATCCTTGTCAGCACATGTTACCTCTTGTCTTTTTGAGGATGGCCATTCTAACAAGTACGAGGTGATATCTCATGGTGGTTTTGATTTGCAGTTCCCTAATGATTAGTGATGTTGAACACCTTTTCATGTATCTGTTAGCTATTTGAATACATTCTTTAGAAAAATGTCAAAGTTCCTTTGCCCGTTTTTTAATCAGTTTGTTTTTGTGCTATTGTGTTGTACAAGTTCCTTATATATTTTGGATATGAACCCCTTATCAGATATGTGATTTGCAAATATTTTTCCTACTCCACATTTTGACTTTTCACTTTGTTGATAGTTTTCTTTGCTGTGCAGAAGCTTTTTAGTTTGATGTAGTCCCACTTGTTTATTTTTGCTTTTGTTACTTGTGCTTTGGGTGTCACATCCATAAAATTGTTGCTAAGGCGAGTGTCAAGGAGCTTTTTTCCTATATTTTCTAGTAATTTATGGTTTCAGGTCTTAAGTTTAAGTCTTCAATCCATTTTTAGTTAATTTTTGTGAGTGGTGTAAGTAGGGACCTAGTTTCAGTTTTTGCATGTAAATATCCAGTTTTTCCAGCACCATTTATTGAANATAGGTTTGGCACTAGGCTCCATGTGCAGGGTGAAAGAGATGAGACAGTGTTTAGTCATTAACACGTTCTGTTCTCTTTTGGTCATATGTATTTAGGAGACTCTACAAATGAGGATGATTAACATCCATTTGAATGTTAAGAGGCATATTGTTAAAACAGTTTTCTGGGTTGGCTTTTTGAACAATCTCTCCCAAACGTTCCACGCTGCAAAAGCAATCGTTTGAGTGGATTTTGTTTGTTGTGTTCTATCATTTGTTTAGCACAAACATCAGGTCATGTGTTCCTCTTTTCCATGCTGTGTATGACTAAAAGATTTCATTTTGTGTGAAGGCCTCGGCCTTGCTGTTTAGAGTCATCCATGGTTTTCCTTGTCATCTTCATCAGCTATGTTTTGCTTGTGAGTGCCTTGTATAGGGAATTTATTTTATCAGACTGTTTCATAGAATCATTACATAGCTCTTGTTTCACATGAGTCATTGTAAAGAGCCCAGGGATTATTTTTCTGTTTGCTCAAAGAAAACTTGAATATACTTCTCCAGTGGGTAGCTCAGTATCCTGACCCCTCGTCACTTACTTGTGAACACACTGCTCCCTATGTAGCAAAAGGATGTTTTATTTTTCAAACAGAACATTAGCCAATAAACTGGAAATTCTTTTTTTTTTTTTTAAACAAGCTGGCTTTGACAGCTTACTCTCACTTCTGCTAAAGATGTGTTTAAGATCCATCAATTCTAAAATCTTCTGTCTTTACCCTCACAAAACGCCACTGCCTACATATCTTATTTCTACAACTTTACAACATGCCTCCTGAATCAGCCAAGGGAAATAGAAGAGTTCTGTGACAACTACTGGTGCCAAGATGAGTATCCTTCCCAGACCTATCACTAGCCTAAAGGGATCGGGCAATTATACAGTGGACCTCAAACAAAGCCATAAAGGCCTGCTTCCTAGATTTAGAACCAAGGTTACCAGGTTCATGAATAACGCTATGAATCTCATACAACATTCTGCCTCTGTGACATTTTAGTGAATCTGAGCATTTGATTCTCCCCATTTTTTTTTTTCCCCTGATTTCACTGTATGTTTATGGAGGCAGAAGTGATAACTTTGCCAAGTAGCAGTGGGGCTCTGTGGAGCTCTCTCCATAGACACCAGGGGAGAGAGGACCCAGTTTGGTGGGT
>NW_017734646.1:3326-4333 GCF_001890085.2 Hipposideros armiger
ATAAGGATAAAAGGTGGACTTGATTCTCTAGGCTACAGGGAGCCAAGTATGAATTTTAAAGCAGGGGAAAGATGTCATCTGATTTCTATTTCAGAAAGTTCACTGAAATGAAGAGAATACATTACAGCAGTACAGGATAGGGGGCAAGGACAGTAGGTAGCTGTTGAGTTAATCTAGGCAGGAAATGACTATTTGGGGTGAAAAAGGACATGTAGAAAAGACATTTCTCTAACACTTAACATATTAACACCATTCTCCAATTTGAGGGGCAGTCTTTGTCACAATTGAACCAACCCAGCCTTATTCCAGGATTCTCAACTTTTTAACTCTGATTTACTGCCTTTCTATTGCCTAGCCATCCACTCACAAAATCATTATACAATCTATGTTTGTAATTAGGTTTTACTCAAAGTTGAACAGAATGACTTAGGCTTCAGTAGAGTCTTAACATGCTCGAAATCCCACTCCAGGGCAGAAAGGAGTCTGGCATTCCTCTCCCAAAGGCTGTGGCCAGGCTGTTAGAAGTCAAGGGCTCTCTCCTTGGGCTTATTCCCACGAGGCATTCAGTAAGTTCACAAATTATGTAAAAGTAAAAACCCAAGATTACTAGTGTCATTTGCTGTCATTTTTCTACATTTGTACTTAATGAATTATGCTACTGAGGCTGTTTATTTACTTGGAGCACCATGGCCTGCAATTTGGGTAAATAGGTACCCTGAAATGTGGGTAACTGAGTGGTGTGCAGGCTGTGACTCACTGGTTTATGCAGCTGTGTTTCTCACTAGGTTGAAGGGAGAGCACAGCTGTGATGGGATCTTCTTGTGTTGACTACCTCAGGATGCAGTCCACACAAGGGTCCCAAATTACCTGCTGGTGGGGAGTGTGAACAGTTAATGTGTTGTTTCAACCAATTACATGTTTTTGTCTTTCAGATATAAACTCTATATAATATAAATAGCCAAGCATAAAAATAATATTAAAATTACACTTTTTAAAAAAAGTTTAAG
>NW_017734647.1:0-1218 GCF_001890085.2 Hipposideros armiger
GACAGCAACTTGTCTGTTCCCCTTCCCCCAATTCCCCAGCACTGTTCCCGTCCCCCCCAATTCCCCAATAAAAATCTTAAAAAAAAACATATTGGAAAAAACAAATGATGGACATAAATTGTTCACAGATTCTTTAAAGTGTAGGAAATGCCAGACCATTCTTTACATGTATCTTTGGATGTGTGTCTGACTATTTCTATAGATTAAATCAGTAAAACTGGGAATTTCTCAAGAATGAACACATTTTCAATTTCGATATCTTAGCATATTTCTCTGGCAAAAGTTTGTGTTTCTACTTTCCAAAGGAAGACTTAAAAGAAGTGTTTTCTTGGGTTCAAGTCTAGACATTATCAATCTCTTCAGTAATAGCGAACAAGTTCCCATTTATGAAGTCATGTAATCATCCCAGTAATCTTATGAGGTTAGCAATACCTTTGTCCTTATTTCATAGATAAGTAAACTGAAGCACAGAGAAGGAAAATGACTTGTCATCTTCACGTAGCCAGTGAGTGGCTAAGCAGGAACTTGAATCGTGGCAGATGGGCTCCGGAGCCCATTCACTATATCTTTCCCCACAAAGCCTGCAAAAATTCTCTAGGAAGACTGAACCACCAAGAGCTATTTAGTTACTGTTTACGTGAGCAGCATATTGTATTCCTCTTATTTTTGAATAAGTGAACTTGCTGTCCTAAACAAAATGAAGAGCTATAGTATACTCGGCAATTTTCGGCAATTTGATAGGTTCAAACCACTCTCACTTTTGACAATCTGATCTAAGTTAGGAGCACAGTGTTCACAGAAAAGGACGTGGTTGTACATGTCAGTATTGGAGTATTTGCAGAAATGGGCTTTTTAGCCTGGTATGTGGCAAGTATTCACAAATATGCCGTGTGCGCTTGAAAAAGTGTATCACGATATAATATGATTTCCAGGATGTAGCAGAGAAAAGCATCGGCACACAAATGATAAATGAGAGTGAGCACGAAGGGAAGGAGTCGAGTGAATTCATTCAGTAATTAACGATTCAGGGCTTAGTATGTGACATGAGCAACATTAGTAGTAGGTTACTTTCACGTAGCCTATCCATTTTAGTCTTGTGTTAATTTTCACATATTTTAATATTTTTAACTCATGGTGCTTAATTTACTACTTGATTCATAATTACTTATTTTTATACTTTCCTTTTATTTATGTCCTATTACTTACCTGTATTAGAAA
>NW_017734647.1:5378-6221 GCF_001890085.2 Hipposideros armiger
AATTTTTACGTCACCGTTTTCATTTTGCATATTTATATTTATACATTTTATCATGTTCAGTTATATTTTGTTCTATACTTTTTGTTATTTGTCATTATTTAACTTTAGTATGAGTTTTTATTTCCATTTGTTTATTTTATATATTATATATTTATACATTTTTTTCTGATTGTGTTTTTAATATTTTATTTATTAAACAGTTATATATATTTGCTTTTAATAGCCATTTCTATTTGTTTTAACTTTTCTCCTATCATTTTTTAACTCATATGCTGAAATATGACTACATAAACTGCAGCCATTTTGACAGACTGGTCTGTCCCTGTGTATTTACAACCAGCAAGGGCATAACCTATATTGAACATATAATGTATATACCGGGGGTGCTAAAAAATGTATGCAAGTGGACACTTTGACTTGGGTCAATGTTGCCCAAGCAGTAGTTTGCCATAATCTGAAGAGTGTGGACGCCAATGGTAACCACTGTGAGCACGTCTTGTATTCATCTTTTGTTATCAGTATATATTGAGCATTACAACTTTAATAGTATTGCTAAAATGTGTATACGGTTTTTTGGCATCCCCAGTGTATATCTGTAGCTGCTAAAGTATATATTTTACAATGAATATTTACTTGTTTCTTTTAATTTAATATTTATAAAACTGTATCTGTTCGTTTTGATTTAAAATTTTAAAAACATCCCAATATTGTACCATTGGTGTAATATACATATTTTTTCAAGTGTAATGATTTGGGCCTGTTAATTAAAAAAAAGTAATATTTATAATAATATGACCAGTATACTTGAAAATTTAAAGTACAGTGTTAGGTCCTTACTTCTTA
>NW_017734648.1:0-3402 GCF_001890085.2 Hipposideros armiger
TATGTATGTATCGGGAAAAATAGTATTTATATGGTTCAGTACTACCCTCAGTTTCAGGCATCCACTGGGGGTCTTGCAACATGTCCGCTGTGGATAAAGGGGGGGGGGATGTTGTTGTTGGTGGCTGCTGTATTGATATGTTTAAGGGACAATGAGGCAAATAATCTTTCTCTGACCTGCCTCTCTGGATTCTGCCCTTATGAAGACTTTTTAAAACCGGGCATTGTGGTACGAGAAACACCTGAGACGTCAAGGGCCCAGATTCTAATGCAGGCTGGGCCAGGAATTAACTGCATGCTCACTGCTTTCAGTTGTGGTCCTCGTGACTTCCGAAATGGCGTTCTGCAGATCGTGCTGGTCACCCTACATCTGCTTTACTCTGGCTGGAACAGAAGGTGCCCCACCACCTCTACAATATCCGTGTATATACAATATACTCTACAGTATGTATTTGTGGTCTTCCTTTAGTGGCCAAAAGGATCACTTTCACAGCGGAAGGGGTTAGGCTACCTACTACCTTTCCTACCTTTACAAGGGGAGAACTTCAATCCCGGCCTGAAGACCACACTCCCTGCCACCAACCCCCTGACATCAATACCCCAGATTATAGAGCTCAGAGCTCCATCCTGGTACACCCCTGACGGCAGAACCACCAGCTTCCTTGGTCACACTTGTGTGTATTGCAAAGAATAGACATCTACAAGTGGGAGTTTCTCCGACAAACAAATTTGACAAGAAGAACACAAGTATTTTTCAAAATCCAAGAAACCAAAGCAACAAACAAGTATCACAGGGACAGGAACAAGGGTAGAGAAATCAACAGCAGACCTTCTAAGTAAAATTATCTAAAGAAATGGCTTTAAAGAGACTTAGTGAGAATTCATTCCGTCTTGGAGTTTAGTTCCATACTCGAAATAAGACCAACGACTATGATTGGCTCAACTCGTCTGAGGTGACAAGCATCAAACCAAGTAGCTATGGCCAGGGTACTCAGTCACACACCCAAGAGAAGGGTGTGTGTGCAGTGGGAAGGTGACAGAGAAAAGGTGCCTGTTGGGCAGACCAATCAGCCTGTGACTACTGCCTTCACCCTGTAGGTCACAAACACGGGACGTATGCGTTTTGACACCTTTCCATATATAGAATTCCAAGATCCTTTGTGTAAGCACAAGTGCACACATCGGAAACAAGGAAAACTACCGAAAGACAAAGAGAAACCCAAAGTCACAGCCCGCCAAAGGCGAATCAGGTCAAATCCATCAAGAGCCGATGTCTTGGTCGGCTTTGTTAAAAAAAAAAAAGTTTCTTTACTTACTGTATTCCCTTGACATCATTCCTGAGACTTTAAATGGCCGATTCTGGAATAATTTTCACCAGCTTCACTCAGGGTTGTGTTCGTGGCGCTCCTCACGTTGCTCTGATTGAAGTAGCCCTCTGACTTGCCTGTTTTGATTCTGCCTTTATAACAATTTCATAAAACCAGGCACTGTGATGTAATGGGAGACTTAAGAGTGAAGGGACCGAGTTTCAGATGTCAGTTTAAAGGGGATGTAGCTGTGTGCCCGCTGTTCCCAGTTCTGGTCCTCTGACTTCTTATATGGTCTTCTGTAGGACCATGCCAGTCACCCTACCTCTGCCTTGCTCTTAGCAGGGTCAGGAGCTTGCCCTAAACACCCCCACAACCCTCCAGTATGTATCGGTGGCCTTCATGTCGTGGCCCAAAGGGTCACTTCTCACAGGGAGCTACTACTTTACCTATCCCCTGTCTTTCCTTAAAAAAGGGTTAAGCCTCAGGAATCACCGGTTGGAGAGGGCAGTTTGGGGGACCTGGTAGCTCATGGTGGGGCATCCAGTATCCAAGTATCAGAGCCTAGTATCGATCCCAGGGAGGCAGTGAAAAGGCAAAGAGAGCATGGGCTTCCTTTAGCACACTAGCATATGTCAAGGAGACGCTCATCTTGTGGCTTGCCGTAGGCTGCATACAGCCACTTGCTATGCAGTGCAGTACCCTCACGCTTGGCAGCATGCTGCCTGGTACACTTGCTTGCATCACAGCCGGAGTCACCTGCAAAGGTTTATTCTCCTATAGGGCTGGATACCTTTCACATGCCCAGAAACGCAAAAAATCATCCCAATGTCAGCCACCTAGCAGCCCAGTCCTGGCTCTGGGATTGTCTGAAGTGTTTTGCAAGCCAATAAAATGGAAGGACACAACAGATCCGAACATTGTTCACTTAGAGCTAGTCATAAGGCTTACTGCTCCTCCTTTTGAAAGAAATGTCCTATACATATTCATATAGGATGCATGGGATTGATTTTAAAAGAATCCCATGGTATTAGGAAAGGGGAGAGGGCAGAGATCAAACCCGATTGACTGTGGGCTGATATGCAATGTAGACAGATGATGGGACATGCAGTTTCTCTGCATTAGTTTTTCAGCTTCCACGTGTTTGAACATTTCCATGACGTCTGTGAAATGCAATCTGCCTTGGAGAGCAACTGCAAATCCAGGTCCTCCTGAGCATGAAGGGCTTTATTGAGCTCATGATTCTCTGGAGAGCAGGAAAACACAAGCCTCGCCGTATACACTGGGGGTTGGAAATCAGATTCTCAGAGAAAGGGCCAGAGGCGCTGGAGATGGGGGTCCAACCCTAAACTTTGAGATTTTGTCAAGATGTTTAGGAGGAGAGTGTCTTGGCCATGTTTATGTTTTCCATAAATCCAGATCGTCCCAATGAGGAGGATGAATTTGGCATTGGTGGGGGGTGAGGCTGCAAACCTGGAAACAGCTAGACAGTGACAGGAAACTTGTAGGGTGTCAAGGGGGAAATAATTTTTCCTTAAACCAAGGCAAGGCTGATGGGGATGGAAAGGGGGAGTGGATTCCAGAAACCACAGGAAATGGAGTCTTAGTATCTGGCTACGTGGGGGAGAAAGACACAGCCAACCCAGACTCAGCAATGAGTCCCTATTTTGGGGGTGTACGGGGGTGACACCACCCAAGACAGTGAACCAAGGGAGAAAAAGAGGGTATTTTTGGTTTTTACAAAAGGCAAGTTCAACTTGGAACATTTCAAGTCTGGACACTTGAAAGCGCCATAGGCAGTTAGATCGGTGATCGGGACCTGCTTGTTTACCACGCCTAAGGGATGGTCCTTGGCATTGCAATGTAATAAAGTCATTTTTGCAAGAGTCAGCCATCAAGGCGAGCTCACCAGAGATTGATCTACAGCTTGGAGCGCCGATCAACTTTCATGACTGAGAACTATCGTGAGAACTATGATGGTCAGGATAAATTACCAATATGATTTCTAAAGCAGAAGGTATTCTTAAGGGGAAGGGATCCCAGGACAGGCCTATTTTACCTGAGCAGTGGGGATGTAAAGACCCCAGTAGCCCCAG
>NW_017734649.1:0-3768 GCF_001890085.2 Hipposideros armiger
AAATTTCTTTAATATCTGTTTAATAGATGTCTTAGTTCAGGCTTCTACAACAAAAGTACCATAGACTACATGACTTAAATACCAGAAATTTATTCCTCACAGTCCTGGAGGTGGGGAAGTCGAAGACTAAGGCATCAGCTAATCTGGTCTAGTTTGCAGATGAATCCCTGCTTGCTTTGTCCTCACATGGCAGAGAGGGAGAGAGAGAGAGACAAAGGAAGCAGGTTTTCTCCTGTCTCTTATCAGGACATTCACTAATCCTGCCATGAGGGCTCCACCTTCATAACCTAATTACCTACCAAAGGTTCCACCTCCATATACCATCAAATTGGGGATTAAGGCTTCAACATATGAATTTTGAACACAAACATGCAGTCCATAACAATAGAAGACAGCTGGATTCTCATCACTGTTTCTGTATTCAACGTATGAGGTCAGACAATTAAGTTCGTGAACTTGTTGCAATAATGTTGCTAACCCTTTCTGATATCAGAAAAATTATTCATTATGAATTTGTACCAACTGGCCAAATGGTGAACCAAGTTTATTAGTTGAAAGTGCTGAAAAGGGTGCATGAAAGTTAGACAACTTGAACTTTTTGCCAACAATTCATGGCTCTTGCATCACGACAGTGCACCAGCTCACACAGCACTGTCTGTGAGGGAGTTTTTAGCCAGGAAACAAATAACTGTGTTGGAACACCCTCCCTACTCACCTGATCTGGTCCCCAATGACTTCTTTCTTTACCTGAAGATAAAGGAGATATTGAAAGGAAGACATTTTGATGACATTCAGGACATCAAGGGTAATATGACGACAGCTCTGATGGCCATTCCAGAAAAAGAGTTCCAAAATTGCTTTGAAGGATAGAGTAGGCACGGACATCGGTGCACAGCTTTCCAAGGGGAGTACTATGAAGGTGACGGTAGTGATATTCAGCAATGAGGTATGTAGTGCTTTTCCTAGGATGAGTTCATGAACCTAATTGTCCAATTTCATATTACAATATATTGTTTTAGTTGAAATATATGAAGAAAATATGATCACACAGGTATGTAGTTGGAAAAAGGAGGGGTGTTTGAATAGCCTTTTCAGAGTATAATGTATATTCTTCTTTGATACTATGACAAAATTTGATAAGTGACAGTGTCTTCAAAGTTAATTGCAATGTTACATGCGAAAAACCATATTAGTGAACTTTTTGAACTCTTGCTAAAATCCATCGGTCTCTTACACTTTGAATGGATCTTTTACCCATACATGATTTTGTATCACACATGGCTCATTTGAAAATATTGGTTCACTGAGATGTGCAGATCTTCCAATGGTTACAAAAAAAAAGTTACTTTAACTTTCTTGTCCAATTGCAATTCATTGTTTTGATGCAAAAACACAACTCGAAAAACAATAATGAGATACTAATTCACACTTACTTGGAAGGCTATAATAAAAATAAAATACAGAAAATAACAAGTGTTGGCAAGGATGTAGACAAAGTGGAACCCCAGCACATTGCTAGTGGGCATGTATAATGAGGTATCTACTGTGGAAACAGTTTGGTGGTTCCTCAAAGGGTTAAATATAAAATTACCAGATAACCCAGCAAGTCTACTCTTAAATATATACCCCAAAGAACTGGAAGCAGTGACTCAAATACCGTTCACTAATGTCCATAGCAGCATTATTAACAATAACAAAAACATGGAAACAACCTAAGCATCCATTAACAGGTGAAGGGATAAACACAATGTGGTATATACATAAAATAAAGTATTATATATCTATAACAAGGAATGAAATTTTGATATATGTCACATGAATGAACCCTAAAATATTATGCTAAGTGAAATAAGCCAGACACAGAAGGATAAATATTTTATGAGTCCAGTTTTATGAAATATCTATTATAGAATAGGCAAATTCATAGAGACAGAAAGTAGGTTAGAGGCTACCAAGGACTAAGGGAACTAGGAGTGGGGAGTTATTGCTTCAAGTTTCTGTTTGGGATGATGAAAAATTTTGGAAATTAGAGTGGTGATAGTTGCACAACATTGTGAGTATAATTAATGCCACTAAGTTGTAAACTTAAAAATGGTTAAAATGGCAAACTTTATGCCATATATAGTGTTTGCACAACAAAAAATTTAAAATAACCATGATAAAACATACACACAACTAAGGAGACAGTACTATAAGTGTGATGATAAAGAATAGTTGAAATAATTTCTAGGCCCAAGATGGAGACACTCCTGCCCGGAGTGCCACATGAGCAAACTGAGACTTGGATAACTTTCATGTTCCTGTAAGTGCTCTGCTTAACCAGGAACTCAGTATATCCAGTCAGCCGACTCCAAACGCCACGCCAGCTCTGAGCTCTATACTTATCTCCTTGTCCCTTAGCAATTTTCTATTTTTCTCTTCCTTGTTCCTTATCCTATAAAAACTTTCTGTCTTCTACCTCATATGGTTGTGGAGACTGCTTGCTTCATGAAATGTTAAATAGAGGTTGTTTGCATCACCTAAATTGTCTTCTTTAGTCGTTTTTAAAATAACAATAGACAAAAACTATGGGTCAAACCACCCGAGGATCAAGTTGGGAATCTGGAAATATTTTTACCTTGTTTGTATCTCAGTTTCTTCCTGTGTAGCATTAAGAAGTAGGATTAGAATTAGAACTAGAAAGTGCCTAGTTCATGGGTTAGAAGAAATACATAAAGTGCTAATTTAGCATGGTAAGCATGGTAGGTGGCTATTAAATAAATATCAGCTATTATCATTTCCATTATTACTCAGTTCACTTTTGACTTCAGTTATCTCCCCACTTCCCCAAAGTACTGAAAATTCTACTCTTTACGGTTTTTTCATACATCATTAATTTCATATAGAATAATTTTTAAATTATATTTTCAATGAGGAGCATCAATAAGTGGTTAAAAACTTGAATTTTGAAGCATATGCTTAAAACCTTAGAAAATAAGGTGAGAGAAACTCAGAATAATCTGACAGTCTAGAAAGTACCAAACCATGACAGTACAGAGATGAATCCCACCCCTACACAACCAATAATTACATAGTAAGACTCAGCCGCAGTGGATATCTCAAAATCACAGGATGCACCCTGGAACTCTTAAAAACTGGGACATGCAATTACAGGTATCCCCTGCTTTCTAAAAGTCCAAATGATGCCACTCTGCTTTTACAAAAGACATACATTAGTACATGAATGGCTTTTTAGCACTTGGTTTTGTAAAAGTGAAAATCTTCTTTGGACTCTTCAGATTTCTTTCTGTTAGAGAAAGCAGGTACTAAAAAGTAGGGGATACTCTGTTTTTTGCCATTTTGAAACACAAGATTTCATAGGAACTCTCTACTTCCAAATAGCAGGGGAAACCTGTGTGGTGGATAAAAATTAGGAAAAATCACCTATAAAATTGGTATATGTTGTTCAAGAAATCCTGAAGGATGACTGCATGAAATAGCTTTCAAACTCTGAAGGTAAATTACTGGAACAGTTTGTTGTCTAAGAAAATTCAACTCCTGGCTGAATAATTTAGTGAAAAGTACAATTAAACAAGCAAATAAAATACAGCTTGAAACTCACTTCAGTTGGAAGGCAAACTGGAAATTATAGAAGTAGTAGGCTTACGAAGGTCAGCTATTTTAGGTCAGAAAATTACTGACCTATGAAAATGGCTAAACGATGTGTGAGGTGACAAGGAAGGTCATACCAGTTCCTAATACAAACAACTGAATTGTTTTATTTTTTTT
>NW_017734649.1:4513-9103 GCF_001890085.2 Hipposideros armiger
TGTCTTGATTTTGCAGTAACTGTCAGGTTGTTTGTTGCTTTTAAGTACACATTAATGTGGCAAAAGAATTTTACTATGTCAGGGTAATCACAACAAAGAGATACTCAAATGGTCTGGGTTTGGCCCCAAGTAGCATTTTCAAGCATACTAATTGTTTATAGAGCTGCTGTAACAAACTACTACAAACTTGGTGACTTAAAACAACAGACATTGATTTTCTCCCTGTTCTGGGGCTTAGAAGTCCAAAATCAAGATGTCCGCAGGGCCACCCTCCCACTGAAGGGTCTGGGGAAGAATCTTTACTTGCCTATTCTGGTTTCTGGCGGCTGCCGGCACCCCTTCCTTGGCTTGTGACAGCATCACTCCAATCTCTGCCTCCGTCTTCACATGGTCTTCCTCTCTGTGTGTCTCTGGTGCTCTTTTCTGTCTCTTAGATGGACATTCTCATTGGACTGAGGCCCTACTCTAATCTAGTATGGTCTTATTTTGATCCTTACCTCAATTACATCTGCAAAAACCCTATTTCCCAATAAGGTCACATTCTGAGGTTCCAAGTGGACATGAATTTTAGGGAGCACTATTCAACTCAGTACACTTTCTCAGGATCCAATACCCAAACCAGGTACCTGCTCAAGAATCTGCTTACTTTCTTTTGGGGAAAAAAATGGTGCTTAGTCTGTTACCATGAACTTGAAATCTTTTCTTAAACTTTATCAATCTTCTTTTACCTAGCAGGCATGATTAAAGTTAAATAATATTGAGAAACTGTGCTTTGCATTCGATAGAAACAACAAAATCATTGTGCTGCTGCCTATAATTAATTATGTATTTTTTCTGTTTTTCGTTGCAAAAATGCGTCATGACTTTTCCAACAACCCAATATTTTATAACTGGAAGTATGTACCCTTTTGACCACCTTTACCCATTCCACTCACCCATCACCCCCAACTCTGGCAACTACCAATCTGTTCTCTGTACCTATGAGTTCAATTTTTTTTAAATTCTACATACAAGTGAGATTACACAGTATTTGTCTTTCTCTATCTTTTTTCACTTAGCATAAAAATTACCTGCCTTAATAGTAGCAACAATGAAAACAAAATTAAATACCATGTGGTAAATTGCTTACAAGGCTCCAATTATTTACCCTCCCAGTATCCAGGACCTTTGCCATGTGACTTTGTAGTTCCTATTACCAAAGAAGTAGAGGAAATCTATTCCTCAACCCCCCCATAAAATCTGGACTGCCCTTGGTGATTTGCTTTGTCCAACAGAACAAGTCTAAGAGTTTTAGAAACCTTGAACATTTTTGCTTGCTTGTTTTTCCTTTTGTCACTGCCAAAAGAACATGCCTGGGATAGCTAGCTGTCCTACTAGAGCAGGAAAGATATATGGAATGGCCGAGTTGTTCCAGTCATCCAGGCAAACCACCCTAGATCAGACAACAGCCATCTAACTCCCGAGATGTCACCTAGCCAACCAGCAACTAACCAGAGAAAAATAAGCGAACACAGGCAAGATCATTCAAGCCAAGTCCAAATTGGTCAATCCCTACAGATTCATAAACTAAGTAAATGTTTAATGTAAGTGCCACTGAAGTTTTACAGTTGTTACATACTATTATATTGGCAACAGATAACTAATACATACTCTTCAAAAACATTACTAACATGGAAGCAAAGCAGTTGGTAATGCTACTACCTGACTCTTGAGATTCTGGCCACATGTTCCTAAGGATGACTATTCAGAGTATTTTTTTGCCTCTTGGGAGACAGTTACCAAAATGAGCCATCTCCAAAAAGAATAAACTTTTACTATATTAAGTTATTGAAATTTCTGTGTTGTTCATTATAGCAGATAGCCTATCCTAAAAAATCTAAGACCAAACTAACATTGCATAATCTTTTGTCTGTTTTAAATTCAATAACAAAGCCTTCAGAACTTAATTATTCTGATTTGTATACATTCATCATGCCTCCAGATTCAGACCTTTTAATACATACCAATTTTTATATACTATATATATATACAGAGATTACATATATCTATATGTTATTCATTATAGATATATATTCTTTGAAAATAATTTATACCTAAATTTATATCACGTAATATAATAATGCGTCCTTGAACTTATACATTCTTATGTACTGTCTACCTACAATAAGACTTAGTAAATCATAAAGTCCTTTGGGCCAAGGGGCTTGATAATTATCTAAGCCAAGAGAGTGGGTCTAATAGGCTAAACCGAAGATAACTTCACTGAGCAAATAGTTATTGTGCACTTACTAGATGCCCAGCCATAAGACATTATTGGAAGATTCAAAGAATTGTAAGAAATTGTCCATATGTTGGCGCATATATAGGTTATTTTCTTAAGCTTTTATAGAATCTGAGTCTCATATATCATTTATATTTTGTAATTCTAATCATTAGGTAATAAATCACTAAGCATCTGTGTCTGTACAGTTTNGGAATTGATAGTTAACTTCAATGCCAAACAGAAAAATAATGCATTCCAGCAGGAAAAGTAGTGAACTTGGAATTAGATAAAACAGTTGCATTTTGGTTCCATCTATGATGCCCTAAGATCCTAAGATGGTGTCTTCATGATTAAACCTGAGGACCATGTAGTTATCTGAATTCATAAACTCTACTCAATCAAAATAAAAGAAATGAAGAAAGACGAGGTAAAGGTGATGATGGAGAAGAAGGTGGCAAATGATTTTTCTGGAGTATTCTTATTGGGAGGTAGCCTGATAGAATAGAAAGAGTAGTAGCTTGAGAAATAGAAAAGCTGAGCTGTACTCCCAGCTCTACCACCTATTTGTTGGAGACCTTGGTAAAGAACATGATAACACGTATATTGAGAGCCTACTTTACCAAGCATTATTCTTGCAGTAAAAAAAAAAAGAAAAAAAATGTTTAAATATGCTTGTCTTCATGAAGCATTTTAGTAAGGAAAGACTAAGTGCTATGGGAATAAATAAATCAGGAAAGGGGTTGCTTGGTGGGGTCGAGTAGGATGTAATTTTAATCAGGGCAGTCAGGGAATGTTTCGAGAAGCTGGCATTTGAACAAAGACTAGAAGGAGAGGACAGGGGTTATGTGGGTGGACATCTAGGAAAATGTATTCGAAGCAGAGCATCCCTCATATATTTTAGGACCTGCAAAGAGGACTGGAGTGAGCAAAGGAGAGAGATGTAGGGGGTCCAAGAGAAGAGCTGATGTGGGGGAACGCTGGAAGGCCATGATAAGATCTTGAACTTTTACTTGGAGCATTCCTCTAGGAAGCCAGGGGATGGCTTTGAACAGAAGACTGACTTGATTGCATGGGGCTTTGGGCTCAGTCTGGCCTTATTGGTTACAAACTTATTTGAATAAAGAACGGCAAATATAAAACAGAACCAAGATCGCCAAATCAGTTTACTTTTCATTCAATTAACAAATGTAAGTTTAAATGCCAGGGATACAACAGTGAGAATAACACAGACCTACCAAAGGAACTAAGATTTAGTGGAAAAGAGAAATACAAAAAGAATCACAGCTCAGATCTAACTTTCTTCATTCTTTTATAAATCAACCTAACTTGCTCATAGACCTCAAAGAAAAAAAAAAAAAAAGGTTACCTATTCACAGTAATTTATCCACTTCTGTATTAAAAAACTAAAACTAAAACCTCTCTTCCAATTTAATTTAGTCTCTGGCTCACCCAGGTTTTGAGGTTTTCCCCTCTCACAGTGTAAGGGTAAGCTTATATAAAGAGAGGCATCTCTTCCCATGTTGATCTTGCTTGTGAGCATCTCTCTTCCAGCCTTTGTCAGCTGAAGGGTCTGAGTGTTGGCTGTTCTCCCAGCCCTGTCAGCACCAATGGTCTCCCCCACCACTGACAACTTGGTTTTGCCCTGGCCCTGGCCTTCACTGATGGTGCTGGCTCTCTGTGACTTTCCCAACTGGCCCCCAGCTTTAAACAATTTACTGGTAAGCAAGTTGGTCCCAAACTTTCAGCCACATTCTACATACTCCCAAAGGACATACAAACATGTCTATATCTTTTTCATGCCACTCACAGACTTCTGGGAATCTAGGAGGCTAAACTCCCACAACCACTTCACATTGGAGAGATGTACTGCAGGACATCTCCACCCAACCTCTCAGATGGAGAACCAAACACAAATGCACTCTGCTCTGCCTTTCCCCAAACCTCTCTGACTTGTCTCTATTTCCCAAACCAGGGCACAAACCCTAAGGTGGGGCAGGAAGTAGGCCCCACACTTACCCTGTTTCCCAAAAAATAAGGCCTAGCCGGAAGATAAGCTCTTGCATCATTTTAGGTGCCAAAATATGGCACCTTGGCATACTGAATATTTTAAGCTGAAAGAGTTTGTGGAAAAGGCACCCTTCTCCCTGAAACAGATCATAAAACCCTCATGTGAAGGGTGCGTGCCCTCCAAATCCTGGAGGAATCACGCTAGGGCTTCTTCCCCGGCTAGGTCTTATTTTCAGGGAAACACGGTATCTCCATTCTGCAACTTGCCTCTCTGTCCCCACCCAGGCTCCTACCCCTGCTAAAAAAGGGGCACTTACCTC